>NW_028241264.1:0-274777 GCF_964263255.1 Lissotriton vulgaris
GAACGTTGAAAAAATGGTCAATATTGATGAAATTTTAACATTTAATCTTTTGACTTTAAATGACGGTTGGATGTGAGTTATTACTTTTTCAACTAAAATAAGTGTGTTTAAAGTCATTTCTGTGCCTGAAATTGGTCAAAATTTGAAGCTTTTGAGTAAGCAAAACTCTGTAAAAATGGCAATTTTGGTCACTTTGAGGGTTTAAAAAGTGGTTATTCAACATGAGGCCCGATCCAAATGACAATTTGAATCATTTTTGGAAGAGTCCAAAAAATCAATTTTCTGATGAAAAACGATGACCCCGGACCAGTCGAACATTGAAAAAATGGTCAATATTGATGAAATTTTAACATTTAATCTTTTGACTTTAAATGACGGTTGGATGTGAGTTATTACTTTTTCAACTAAAATAAGTGTGTTTAAAGTCATTTCTGTGCCTGAAATTGGTCAAATTTGAAGCTTATGAGTAAGCAAAACTCTGTAAAAATGGCAATTTTGGTCACTGTGAGGGTTTAAAAAGTGGTTATTCAACATGAGGCCCGATCCAAATGACATTTTGAATCATTTTTGGAAGAGTCCAAAAAATCCATTTTCTGATGAAAAACGATGACCCCGGACCAGTCGAACGTTGAAAAAATGGTCAATATTGATGAAATTTTAACATTTAATCTTTTGACTTTAAATGACGGTTGGATGTGAGTTATTACTTTTTCAACTAAAATAAGTGTGTTTAAAGTCATTTCTTTGCCTGAAATTGGTCAAAATTGAAGATTTTGAGTAAGCAAAACTCTGTAAAAATGGCAATTTTGGTCACTGTGAGGGTTTAAAAAGTGGTTATTCAACATGAGGCCCGATCCAAATGACATTCTGAATCATTTTTGGTAGAGTGCAAAAAATCAATTTTCTGATGAAAAACGATGACCCCGGACCAGTCGAACGTTGAAAAAATGGTCAATATTGATGAAATTTTAACATTTAATCTTTTGACTTTAAATGACGGTTGGATGTGAGTTATTACTTTTTCAACTAAAATAAGTGTGTTTAAAGTCATTTCTGTGCCTGAAATTGGTCAAAATTTGAAGCTTTTGAGTAAGCAAAACTCTGTAAAAATGGCAATTTTGGTCACTGTGAGGGTTTAAAAAGTGGTTATTCAACATGAGGCCCGATCCAAATGA
Organism: Lissotriton vulgaris; assembly: GCF_964263255.1. NCBI lineage: Eukaryota > Metazoa > Chordata > Amphibia > Caudata > Salamandridae > Lissotriton > Lissotriton vulgaris. Next base: position 1,176 of record NW_028241264.1, read on the forward strand.
CATTTTGAATCATTTTTGGAAGAGTCCAAAAAATCCATTTTCTGATGAAAAACGATGACCCCGGACCAGTCGAACGTTGAAAAAATGGTCAATATTGATGAAATTTTAACATTTAATCTTTTGACTTTAAATGACGGTTGGATGTGAGTTATTACTTTTTCAACTAAAATAAGTGTGTTTAAAGTCATTTCTGTGCCTGAAATTGGTCAAAATTGAAGATTTTGAGTAAGCAAAACTCTGTAAAAATGGCAATTTTGGTCACTGTGAGGGTTTAAAAAGTGGTTATTCAACATGAGGCCCGATCCAAATGACATTTTGAATCATTTTTGGAAGAGTCCAAAAAATCCATTTTCTGATGAAAAACGATGACCCCGGACCAGTCGAACATTGAAAAAATGGTCAATATTGATGAAATTTTAACATTTAATCTTTTGACTTTAAATGACGGTTGGATGTGAGTTATTACTTTTTCAACTAAAATAAGTGTGTTTAAAGTCATTTCTTTGCCTGAAATTGGTCAAAATTGAAGATTTTGAGTAAGCAAAACTCTGTAAAAATGGCAATTTTGGTCACTGTGAGGGTTTAAAAAGTGGTTATTCAACATGAGGCCCGATCCAAATGACATTCTGAATCATTTTTGGTAGAGTGCAAAAAATCAATTTTCTGATGAAAAACGATGACCCCGGACCAGTCGAACGTTGAAAAAATGGTCAATATTGATGAAATTTTAACATTTAATCTTTTGACTTTAAATGACGGTTGGATGTGAGTTATTACTTTTTCAACTAAAATAAGTGTGTTTAAAGTCATTTCTGTGCCTGAAATTGGTCAAAATTTGAAGCTTTTCAGTAAGCAAAACTCTGTAAAAATGGCAATTTTGGTCACTTTGAGGGTTTAAAAAGTGGTTATTCAACATGAGGCCCGATCCAAATGACAATTTGAATCATTTTTGGAAGAGTCCAAAAAATCCATTTTCTGATGAAAAACGATGACCCCGGACCAGTCGAACATTGAAAAAATGGTCAATATTGATGAAATTTTAACATTTAATCTTTTGACTTTAAATGACGGTTGGATGTGAGTTATTACTTTTTCAACTAAAATAAGTGTGTTTAAAGTAATTTCTGTGCCTGAAATTGGTCAAAATTGAAGATTTTGAGTAAGCAAAACTCTGTAAAAATGGCAATTTTGGTCACTGTGAGGGTTTAAAAAGTGGTTATTCAACATGAGGCCCGATCCAAATGACATTCTGAATCATTTTTGGTAGAGTGCAAAAAATCAATTTTCTGATGAAAAACGATGACCCCGGACCAGTCGAACGTTGAAAAAATGGTCAATATTGATGAAATTTTAACATTTAATCTTTTGACTTTAAATGACGGTTGGATGTGAGTTATTACTTTTTCAACTAAAATAAGTGTGTTTAAAGTCATTTCTGTGCCTGAAATTGGTCAAAATTTGAAGCTTTTGAGTAAGCAAAACTCTGTAAAAATGGCAATTTTGGTCACTTTGAGGGTTTAAAAAGTGGTTATTCAACATGAGGCCCGATCCAAATGACAATTTGAATCATTTTTGGAAGAGTCCAAAAAATCCATTTTCTGATGAAAAACGATGACCCCGGACCAGTCGAACATTGAAAAAATGGTCAATATTGATGAAATTTTAACATTTAATCTTTTGACTTTAAATGACGGTTGGATGTGAGTTATTACTTTTTCAACTAAAATAAGTGTGTTTAAAGTAATTTCTGTGCCTGAAATTGGTCAAAATTGAAGATTTTGAGTAAGCAAAACTCTGTAAAAATGGCAATTTTGGTCACTGTGAGGGTTTAAAAAGTGGTTATTCAACATGAGGCCCGATCCAAATGACATTCTGAATCATTTTTGGTAGAGTGCAAAAAATCAATTTTCTGATGAAAAACGATGACCCCGGACCAGTCGAACGTTGAAAAAATGGTCAATATTGATGAAATTTTAACATTTAATCTTTTGACTTTAAATGACGGTTGGATGTGAGTTATTACTTTTTCAACTAAAATAAGTGTGTTTAAAGTCATTTCTGTGCCTGAAATTGGTCAAAATTTGAAGCTTTTGAGTAAGCAAAACTCTGTAAAAATGGCAATTTTGGTCACTTTGAGGGTTTAAAAAGTGGTTATTCAACATGAGGCCCGATCCAAATGACAATTTGAATCATTTTTGGAAGAGTCCAAAAAATCAATTTTCTGATGAAAAACGATGACCCCGGACCAGTCGAACATTGAAAAAATGGTCAATATTGATGAAATTTTAACATTTAATCTTTTGACTTTAAATGACGGTTGGATGTGAGTTATTACTTTTTCAACTAAAATAAGTGTGTTTAAAGTCATTTCTGTGCCTGAAATTGGTCAAAATTGAAGATTTTGAGTAAGCAAAACTCTGTAAAAATGGCAATTTTGGTCACTGTGAGGGTTTAAAAAGTGGTTATTCAACATGAGGCCCGATCCAAATGACATTCTGAATCATTTTTGGTAGAGTGCAAAAAATCAATTTTCTGATGAAAAACGATGACCCCGGACCAGTCGAACGTTGAAAAAATGGTCAATATTGATGAAATTTTAACATTTAATCTTTTGACTTTAAATGACGGTTGGATGTGAGTTATTACTTTTTCAACTAAAATAAGTGTGTTTAAAGTCATTTCTGTGCCTGAAATTGGTCAAATTTGAAGCTTATGAGTAAGCAAAACTCTGTAAAAATGGCAATTTTGGTCACTGTGAGGGTTTAAAAAGTGGTTATTCAACATGAGGCCCGATCCAAATGACATTTTGAATCATTTTTGGAAGAGTCCAAAAAATCCATTTTCTGATGAAAAACGATGACCCCGGACCAGTCGAACGTTGAAAAAATGGTCAATATTGATGAAATTTTAACATTTAATCTTTTGACTTTAAATGACGGTTGGATGTGAGTTATTACTTTTTCAACTAAAATAAGTGTGTTTAAAGTCATTTCTTTGCCTGAAATTGGTCAAAATTGAAGATTTTGAGTAAGCAAAACTCTGTAAAAATGGCAATTTTGGTCACTGTGAGGGTTTAAAAAGTGGTTATTCAACATGAGGCCCGATCCAAATGACATTCTGAATCATTTTTGGTAGAGTGCAAAAAATCAATTTTCTGATGAAAAACGATGACCCCGGACCAGTCGAACGTTGAAAAAATGGTCAATATTGATGAAATTTTAACATTTAATCTTTTGACTTTAAATGACGGTTGGATGTGAGTTATTACTTTTTCAACTAAAATAAGTGTGTTTAAAGTCATTTCTGTGCCTGAAATTGGTCAAAATTTGAAGCTTTTGAGTAAGCAAAACTCTGTAAAAATGGCAATTTTGGTCACTGTGAGGGTTTAAAAAGTGGTTATTCAACATGAGGCCCGATCCAAATGACATTTTGAATCATTTTTGGAAGAGTCCAAAAAATCCATTTTCTGATGAAAAACGATGACCCCGGACCAGTCGAACGTTGAAAAAATGGTCAATATTGATGAAATTTTAACATTTAATCTTTTGACTTTAAATGACGGTTGGATGTGAGTTATTACTTTTTCAACTAAAATAAGTGTGTTTAAAGTCATTTCTGTGCCTGAAATTGGTCAAAATTGAAGATTTTGAGTAAGCAAAACTCTGTAAAAATGGCAATTTTGGTCACTGTGAGGGTTTAAAAAGTGGTTATTCAACATGAGGCCTGATCCAAATGACATTTTGAATCATTTTTGGAAGAGTCCAAAAAATCCATTTTCTGATGAAAAACGATGACCCCGGACCAGTCGAACATTGAAAAAATGGTCAATATTGATGAAATTTTAACATTTAATCTTTTGACTTTAAATGACGGTTGGATGTGAGTTATTACTTTTTCAACTAAAATAAGTGTGTTTAAAGTCATTTCTTTGCCTGAAATTGGTCAAAATTGAAGATTTTGAGTAAGCAAAACTCTGTAAAAATGGCAATTTTGGTCACTGTGAGGGTTTAAAAAGTGGTTATTCAACATGAGGCCCGATCCAAATGACATTCTGAATCATTTTTGGTAGAGTGCAAAAAATCAATTTTCTGATGAAAAACGATGACCCCGGACCAGTCGAACGTTGAAAAAATGGTCAATATTGATGAAATTTTAACATTTAATCTTTTGACTTTAAATGACGGTTGGATGTGAGTTATTACTTTTTCAACTAAAATAAGTGTGTTTAAAGTCATTTCTGTGCCTGAAATTGGTCAAAATTTGAAGCTTTTCAGTAAGCAAAACTCTGTAAAAATGGCAATTTTGGTCACTTTGAGGGTTTAAAAAGTGGTTATTCAACATGAGGCCCGATCCAAATGACAATTTGAATCATTTTTGGAAGAGTCCAAAAAATCCATTTTCTGATGAAAAACGATGACCCCGGACCAGTCGAACATTGAAAAAATGGTCAATATTGATGAAATTTTAACATTTAATCTTTTGACTTTAAATGACGGTTGGATGTGAGTTATTACTTTTTCAACTAAAATAAGTGTGTTTAAAGTAATTTCTGTGCCTGAAATTGGTCAAAATTGAAGATTTTGAGTAAGCAAAACTCTGTAAAAATGGCAATTTTGGTCACTGTGAGGGTTTAAAAAGTGGTTATTCAACATGAGGCCCGATCCAAATGACATTCTGAATCATTTTTGGTAGAGTGCAAAAAATCAATTTTCTGATGAAAAACGATGACCCCGGACCAGTCGAACGTTGAAAAAATGGTCAATATTGATGAAATTTTAACATTTAATCTTTTGACTTTAAATGACGGTTGGATGTGAGTTATTACTTTTTCAACTAAAATAAGTGTGTTTAAAGTCATTTCTGTGCCTGAAATTGGTCAAAATTTGAAGCTTTTGAGTAAGCAAAACTCTGTAAAAATGGCAATTTTGGTCACTTTGAGGGTTTAAAAAGTGGTTATTCAACATGAGGCCCGATCCAAATGACAATTTGAATCATTTTTGGAAGAGTCCAAAAAATCAATTTTCTGATGAAAAACGATGACCCCGGACCAGTCGAACATTGAAAAAATGGTCAATATTGATGAAATTTTAACATTTAATCTTTTGACTTTAAATGACGGTTGGATGTGAGTTATTACTTTTTCAACTAAAATAAGTGTGTTTAAAGTCATTTCTGTGCCTGAAATTGGTCAAAATTGAAGATTTTGAGTAAGCAAAACTCTGTAAAAATGGCAATTTTGGTCACTGTGAGGGTTTAAAAAGTGGTTATTCAACATGAGGCCCGATCCAAATGACATTCTGAATCATTTTTGGTAGAGTGCAAAAAATCAATTTTCTGATGAAAAACGATGACCCCGGACCAGTCGAACGTTGAAAAAATGGTCAATATTGATGAAATTTTAACATTTAATCTTTTGACTTTAAATGACGGTTGGATGTGAGTTATTACTTTTTCAACTAAAATAAGTGTGTTTAAAGTCATTTCTGTGTCTGAAATTGGTCAAAATTTGAAGCTTTTGAGTAAGCAAAACTCTGTAAAAATGGCAATTTTGGTCACTTTGAGGGTTTAAAAAGTGGTTATTCAACATGAGGCCCGATCCAAATGACAATTTGAATCATTTTTGGAAGAGTCCAAAAAATCCATTTTCTGATGAAAAACGATGACCCCGGACCAGTCGAACATTGAAAAAATGGTCAATATTGATGAAATTTTAACATTTAATCTTTTGACTTTAAATGACGGTTGGATGTGAGTTATTACTTTTTCAACTAAAATAAGTGTGTTTAAAGTCATTTCTGTGCCTGAAATTGGTCAAAATTTGAAGCTTTTGAGTAAGCAAAACTCTGTAAAAATGGCAATTTTGGTCACTGTGAGGGTTTAAAAAGTGGTTATTCAACATGAGGCCCGATCCAAATGACATTTTGAATCATTTTTGGAAGAGTCCAAAAAATCCATTTTCTGATGAAAAACGATGACCCCGGACCAGTCGAACGTTGAAAAAATGGTCAATATTGATGAAATTTTAACATTTAATCTTTTGACTTTAAATGACGGTTGGATGTGAGTTATTACTTTTTCAACTAAAATAAGTGTGTTTAAAGTAATTTCTGTGCCTGAAATTGGTCAAAATTGAAGATTTTGAGTAAGCAAAACTCTGTAAAAATGGCAATTTTGGTCACTGTGAGGGTTTAAAAAGTGGTTATTCAACATGAGGCCCGATCCAAATGACATTTTGAATCATTTTTGGAAGAGTCCAAAAAATCCATTTTCTGATGAAAAACGATGACCCCGGACCAGTCGAACATTGAAAAAATGGTCAATATTGATGAAATTTTAACATTTAATCTTTTGACTTTAAATGACGGTTGGATGTGAGTTATTACTTTTTCAACTAAAATAAGTGTGTTTAAAGTCATTTCTGTGCCTGAAATTGGTCAAAATTGAAGATTTTGAGTAAGCAAAACTCTGTAAAATTGGCAATTTTGGTCACTGTGAGGGTTTAAAAAGTGGTTATTCAACATGAGGCCCGATCCAAATGACATTTTGAATCATTTTTGGAAGAGTCCAAAAAATCCATTTTCTGATGAAAAACGATGACCCCGGACCAGTCGAACATTGAAAAAATGGTCAATATTGATGAAATTTTAACATTTAATCTTTTGACTTTAAATGACGGTTGGATGTGAGTTATTACTTTTTCAACTAAAATAAGTGTGTTTAAAGTCATTTCTTTGCCTGAAATTGGTCAAAATTGAAGATTTTGAGTAAGCAAAACTCTGTAAAAATGGCAATTTTGGTCACTGTGAGGGTTTAAAAAGTGGTTATTCAACATGAGGCCCGATCCAAATGACAATTTGAATCATTTTTGGAAGAGTCCAAAAAATCCATTTTCTGATGAAAAACGATGACCCCGGACCAGTCGAACATTGAAAAAATGGTCAATATTGATGAAATTTTAACATTTAATCTTTTGACTTTAAATGACGGTTGGATGTGAGTTATTACTTTTTCAACTAAAATAAGTGTGTTTAAAGTAATTTCTGTGCCTGAAATTGGTCAAAATTGAAGATTTTGAGTAAGCAAAACTCTGTAAAAATGGCAATTTTGGTCACTGTGAGGGTTTAAAAAGTGGTTATTCAACATGAGGCCCGATCCAAATGACATTCTGAATCATTTTTGGTAGAGTGCAAAAAATCAATTTTCTGATGAAAAACGATGACCCCGGACCAGTCGAACGTTGAAAAAATGGTCAATATTGATGAAATTTTAACATTTGATCTTTTGACTTTAAATGACGGTTGGATGTGAGTTATTACTTTTTCAACTAAAATAAGTGTGTTTAAAGTCATTTCTGTGCCTGAAATTGGTCAAAATTTGAAGCTTTTGAGTAAGCAAAACTCTGTAAAAATGGCAATTTTGGTCACTGTGAGGGTTTAAAAAGTGGTTATTCAACATGAGGCCCGATCCAAATGACATTTTGAATCATTTTTGGTAGAGTGCAAAAAATCAATTTTCTGATGAAAAACGATGACCCCGGACCAGTCGAACGTTGAAAAAATGGTCAATATTGATGAAATTTTAACATTTAATCTTTTGACTTTAAATGACGGTTGGATGTGAGTTATTACTTTTTCAACTAAAATAAGTGTGTTTAAAGTCATTTCTGTGCCTGAAATTGGTCAAAATTTGAAGCTTTTGAGTAAGCAAAACTCTGTAAAAATGGCAATTTTGGTCACTGTGAGGGTTTAAAAAGTGGTTATTCAACATGAGGCCCGATCCAAATGACAATTTGAATCATTTTTGGAAGAGTCCAAAAAATCAATTTTCTGATGAAAAACGATGACCCCGGACCAGTCGAACATTGAAAAAATGGTCAATATTGATGAAATTTTAACATTTAATCTTTTGACTTTAAATGACGGTTGGATGTGAGTTATTACTTTTTCAACTAAAATAAGTGTGTTTAAAGTCATTTCTGTGCCTGAAATTGGTCAAAATTGAAGATTTTGAGTAAGCAAAACTCTGTAAAAATGGCAATTTTGGTCACTGTGAGGGTTTAAAAAGTGGTTATTCAACATGAGGCCCGATCCAAATGACATTCTGAATCATTTTTGGTAGAGTGCAAAAAATCAATTTTCTGATGAAAAACGATGACCCCGGACCAGTCGAACGTTGAAAAAATGGTCAATATTGATGAAATTTTAACATTTAATCTTTTGACTTTAAATAACGGTTGGATGTGAATTATTACTTTTTCAACTAAAATAAGTGTGTTTAAAGTCATTTCTGTGTCTGAAATTGGTCAAAATTTGAAGCTTTTGAGTAAGCAAAACTCTGTAAAAATGGCAATTTTGGTCACTTTGAGGGTTTAAAAAGTGGTTATTCAACATGAGGCCCGATCCAAATGACAATTTGAATCATTTTTGGAAGAGTCCAAAAAATCCATTTTCTGATGAAAAACGATGACCCCGGACCAGTCGAACATTGAAAAAATGGTCAATATTGATGAAATTTTAACATTTAATCTTTTGACTTTAAATGACGGTTGGATGTGAGTTATTACTTTTTCAACTAAAATAAGTGTGTTTAAAGTCATTTCTGTGCCTGAAATTGGTCAAAATTTGAAGCTTTTGAGTAAGCAAAACTCTGTAAAAATGGCAATTTTGGTCACTGTGAGGGTTTAAAAAGTGGTTATTCAACATGAGGCCCGATCCAAATGACATTTTGAATCATTTTTGGAAGAGTCCAAAAAATCCATTTTCTGATGAAAAACGATGACCCCGGACCAGTCGAACGTTGAAAAAATGGTCAATATTGATGAAATTTTAACATTTAATCTTTTGACTTTAAATGACGGTTGGATGTGAGTTATTACTTTTTCAACTAAAATAAGTGTGTTTAAAGTAATTTCTGTGCCTGAAATTGGTCAAAATTGAAGATTTTGAGTAAGCAAAACTCTGTAAAAATGGCAATTTTGGTCACTGTGAGGGTTTAAAAAGTGGTTATTCAACATGAGGCCCGATCCAAATGACATTTTGAATCATTTTTGGAAGAGTCCAAAAAATCAATTTTCTGATGAAAAACGATGACCCCGGACCAGTCGAACATTGAAAAAATGGTCAATATTGATGAAATTTTAACATTTAATCTTTTGACTTTAAATGACGGTTGGATGTGAGTTATTACTTTTTCAACTAAAATAAGTGTGTTTAAAGTCATTTCTGTGCCTGAAATTGGTCAAAATTGAAGATTTTGAGTAAGCAAAACTCTGTAAAAATGGCAATTTTGGTCACTGTGAGGGTTTAAAAAGTGGTTATTCAACATGAGGCCCGATCCAAATGACATTCTGAATCATTTTTGGTAGAGTGCAAAAAATCAATTTTCTGATGAAAAACGATGACCCCGGACCAGTCGAACGTTGAAAAAATGGTCAATATTGATGAAATTTTAACATTTAATCTTTTGACTTTAAATAACGGTTGGATGTGAATTATTACTTTTTCAACTAAAATAAGTGTGTTTAAAGTCATTTCTGTGTCTGAAATTGGTCAAAATTTGAAGCTTTTGAGTAAGCAAAACTCTGTAAAAATGGCAATTTTGGTCACTTTGAGGGTTTAAAAAGTGGTTATTCAACATGAGGCCCGATCCAAATGACAATTTGAATCATTTTTGGAAGAGTCCAAAAAATCCATTTTCTGATGAAAAACGATGACCCCGGACCAGTCGAACATTGAAAAAATGGTCAATATTGATGAAATTTTAACATTTAATCTTTTGACTTTAAATGACGGTTGGATGTGAGTTATTACTTTTTCAACTAAAATAAGTGTGTTTAAAGTCATTTCTGTGCCTGAAATTGGTCAAAATTTGAAGCTTTTGAGTAAGCAAAACTCTGTAAAAATGGCAATTTTGGTCACTGTGAGGGTTTAAAAAGTGGTTATTCAACATGAGGCCCGATCCAAATGACATTTTGAATCATTTTTGGAAGAGTCCAAAAAATCCATTTTCTGATGAAAAACGATGACCCCGGACCAGTCGAACGTTGAAAAAATGGTCAATATTGATGAAATTTTAACATTTAATCTTTTGACTTTAAATGACGGTTGGATGTGAGTTATTACTTTTTCAACTAAAATAAGTGTGTTTAAAGTAATTTCTGTGCCTGAAATTGGTCAAAATTGAAGATTTTGAGTAAGCAAAACTCTGTAAAAATGGCAATTTTGGTCACTGTGAGGGTTTAAAAAGTGGTTATTCAACATGAGGCCCGATCCAAATGACATTTTGAATCATTTTTGGAAGAGTCCAAAAAATCCATTTTCTGATGAAAAACGATGACCCCGGACCAGTCGAACATTGAAAAAATGGTCAATATTGATGAAATTTTAACATTTAATCTTTTGACTTTAAATGACGGTTGGATGTGAGTTATTACTTTTTCAACTAAAATAAGTGTGTTTAAAGTCATTTCTTTGCCTGAAATTGGTCAAAATTGAAGATTTTGAGTAAGCAAAACTCTGTAAAAATGGCAATTTTGGTCACTGTGAGGGTTTAAAAAGTGGTTATTCAACATGAGGCCCGATCCAAATGACATTTTGAATCATTTTTGGAAGAGTCCAAAAAATCCATTTTCTGATGAAAAACGATGACCCCGGACCAGTCGAACGTTGAAAAAATGGTCAATATTGATGAAATTTTAACATTTAATCTTTTGACTTTAAATGACGGTTGGATGTGAGTTATTACTTTTTCAACTAAAATAAGTGTGTTTAAAGTCATTTCTGTCCCTGAAATTGGTCAAAATTGGAAGATTTTGAGTAAGCAAAACTCTGTAAAAATGGCAATTTTGGTCACTGTGAGGGTTTAAAAAGTGGTTATTCAACATGAGGCCCGATCCAAATGACATTTTGAATCATTTTTGGAAGAGTCCAAAAAATCCATTTTCTGATGAAAAACGATGACCCCGGACCAGTCGAACATTGAAAAAATGGTCAATATTGATGAAATTTTAACATTTAATCTTTTGACTTTAAATGACAGTTGGATGTGAGTTATTACTTTTTCAACTAAAATAAGTGTGTTTAATGTCATTTCTGTGCCTGAAATTGGTCAAATTTGAAGCTTATGAGTAAGCAAAACTCTGTAAAAATGGCAATTTTGGTCACTGTGAGGGTTTAAAAAGTGGTTATTCAACATGAGGCCCGATCCAAATGACATTTTGAATCATTTTTGGAAGAGTCCAAAAAATCCATTTTCTGATGAAAAACGATGACCCCGGACCAGTCGAACGTTGAAAAAATGGTCAATATTGATGAAATTTTAACATTTAATCTTTTGACTTTAAATGACGGTTGGATTTGAGTTATTACTTTTTCAACTAAAATAAGTGTGTTTAAAGTCATTTCTGTGCCTGAAATTGGTCAAAATTGAAGATTTTGAGTAAGCAAAACTCTGTAAAAATGGCAATTTTGGTCACTGTGAGGGTTTAAAAAGTGGTTATTCAACATGAGGCCCGATCCAAATGACAATTTGAATCATTTTTGGAACAGTCCAAAAAATCAATTTTCTGATGAAAAACGATGACCCCGGACCAGTCGAACATTGAAAAAATGGTCAATATTGCTGAAATTTTAACATTTAATCTTTTGACTTTAAATGACGGTTGGATATGAATTATTACTTTTTCAACTAAAATAAGTGTGTTTAAAGTCATTTCTGTGCCTGAAATTGGTCAAAATTTGAAGCTTTTGAGTAAGCAAAACTCTGTAAAAATGGCAATTTTGGTCACTTTGAGGGTTTAAAAAGTGGTTATTCAACATGAGGCCCGATCCAAATGACAATTTGAATCATTTTTGGAAGAGTCCAAAAAATCAATTTTCTGATGAAAAACGATGACCCCGGACCAGTCGAACGTTGAAAAAATGGTCAATATTGATGAAATTTTAACATTTAATCTTTTGACTTTAAATGACGGTTGGATATGAATTATTACTTTTTCAACTAAAATAAGTGTGTTTAAAGTCATTTCTGTGCCTGAAATTGGTCAAATTTGAAGCTTATGAGTAAGCAAAACTCTGTAAAAATGGCAATTTTGGTCACTGTGAGGGTTTAAAAAGTGGTTATTCAACATGAGGCCCGATCCAAATGACATTTTGAATCATTTTTGGAAGAGTCCAAAAAATCCATTTTCTGATGAAAAACGATGACCCCGGACCAGTCGAACATTGAAAAAATGGTCAATATTGATGAAATTTTAACATTTAATCTTTTGACTTTAAATGACGGTTGGATGTGAGTTATTACTTTTTCAACTAAAATAAGTGTGTTTAAAGTAATTTCTGTGCCTGAAATTGGTCAAAATTGAAGATTTTGAGTAAGCAAAACTCTGTAAAAATGGCAATTTTGGTCACTGTGAGGGTTTAAAAAGTGGTTATTCAACATGAGGCCCGATCCAAATGACATTTTGAATCATTTTTGGAAGAGTCCAAAAAATCCATTTTCTGATGAAAAACGATGACCCCGGACCAGTCGAACATTGAAAAAATGGTCAATATTGATGAAATTTTAACATTTAATCTTTTGACTTTAAATGACGGTTGGATGTGAGTTATTACTTTTTCAACTAAAATAAGTGTGTTTAAAGTCATTTCTGTGCCTGAAATTGGTCAAAATTGAAGATTTTGAGTAAGCAAAACTCTGTAAAATTGGCAATTTTGGTCACTGTGAGGGTTTAAAAAGTGGTTATTCAACATGAGGCCCGATCCAAATGACATTTTGAATCATTTTTGGAAGAGTCCAAAAAATCCATTTTCTGATGAAAAACGATGACCCCGGACCAGTCGAACATTGAAAAAATGGTCAATATTGATGAAATTTTAACATTTAATCTTTTGACTTTAAATGACGGTTGGATGTGAGTTATTACTTTTTCAACTAAAATAAGTGTGTTTAAAGTCATTTCTTTGCCTGAAATTGGTCAAAATTGAAGATTTTGAGTAAGCAAAACTCTGTAAAAATGGCAATTTTGGTCACTGTGAGGGTTTAAAAAGTGGTTATTCAACATGAGGCCCGATCCAAATGACATTCTGAATCATTTTTGGTAGAGTGCAAAAAATCAATTTTCTGATGAAAAACGATGACCCCGGACCAGTCGAACGTTGAAAAAATGGTCAATATTGATGAAATTTTAACATTTAATCTTTTGACTTTAAATGACGGTTGGATGTGAGTTATTACTTTTTCAACTAAAATAAGTGTGTTTAAAGTCATTTCTGTGCCTGAAATTGGTCAAAATTTGAAGCTTTTGAGTAAGCAAAACTCTGTAAAAATGGCAATTTTGGTCACTTTGAGGGTTTAAAAAGTGGTTATTCAACATGAGGCCCGATCCAAATGACAATTTGAATCATTTTTGGAAGAGTCCAAAAAATCCATTTTCTGATGAAAAACGATGACCCCGGACCAGTCGAACATTGAAAAAATGGTCAATATTGATGAAATTTTAACATTTAATCTTTTGACTTTAAATGACGGTTGGATGTGAGTTATTACTTTTTCAACTAAAATAAGTGTGTTTAAAGTAATTTCTGTGCCTGAAATTGGTCAAAATTGAAGATTTTGAGTAAGCAAAACTCTGTAAAAATGGCAATTTTGGTCACTGTGAGGGTTTAAAAAGTGGTTATTCAACATGAGGCCCGATCCAAATGACATTCTGAATCATTTTTGGTAGAGTGCAAAAAATCAATTTTCTGATGAAAAACGATGACCCCGGACCAGTCGAACGTTGAAAAAATGGTCAATATTGATGACATTTTAACATTTAATCTTTTGACTTTAAATGACGGTTGGATGTGAGTTATTACTTTTTCAACTAAAATAAGTGTGTTTAAAGTCATTTCTGTGCCTGAAATTGGTCAAAATTTGAAGCTTTTGAGTAAGCAAAACTCTGTAAAAATGGCAATTTTGGTCACTGTGAGGGTTTAAAAAGTGGTTATTCAACATGAGGCCCGATCCAAATGACATTTTGAATCATTTTTGGTAGAGTGCAAAAAATCAATTTTCTGATGAAAAACGATGACCCCGGACCAGTCGAACGTTGAAAAAATTGTCAATATTGATGAAATTTTAACATTTAATCTTTTGACTTTAAATGACGGTTGGATGTGAGTTATTACTTTTTCAACTAAAATAAGTGTGTTTAAAGTCATTTCTGTGCCTGAAATTGGTCAAAATTTGAAGCTTTTGAGTAAGCAAAACTCTGTAAAAATGGCAATTTTGGTCACTTTGAGGGTTTAAAAAGTGGTTATTCAACATGAGGCCCGATCCAAATGACAATTTGAATCATTTTTGGAAGAGTCCAAAAAATCAATTTTCTGATGAAAAACGATGACCCCGGACCAGTCGAACATTGAAAAAATGGTCAATATTGATGAAATTTTAACATTTAATCTTTTGACTTTAAATGACGGTTGGATGTGAGTTATTACTTTTTCAACTAAAATAAGTGTGTTTAAAGTCATTTCTGTGCCTGAAATTGGTCAAAATTGAAGATTTTGAGTAAGCAAAACTCTGTAAAAATGGCAATTTTGGTCACTGTGAGGGTTTAAAAAGTGGTTATTCAACATGAGGCCCGATCCAAATGACATTCTGAATCATTTTTGGTAGAGTGCAAAAAATCAATTTTCTGATGAAAAACGATGACCCCGGACCAGTCGAACGTTGAAAAAATGGTCAATATTGATGAAATTTTAACATTTAATCTTTTGACTTTAAATAACGGTTGGATGTGAATTATTACTTTTTCAACTAAAATAAGTGTGTTTAAAGTCATTTCTGTGTCTGAAATTGGTCAAAATTTGAAGCTTTTGAGTAAGCAAAACTCTGTAAAAATTGCAATTTTGGTCACTTTGAGGGTTTAAAAAGTGGTTATTCAACATGAGGCCCGATCCAAATGACAATTTGAATCATTTTTGGAAGAGTCCAAAAAATCCATTTTCTGATGAAAAACGATGACCCCGGACCAGTCGAACATTGAAAAAATGGTCAATATTGATGAAATTTTAACATTTAATCTTTTGACTTTAAATGACGGTTGGATGTGAGTTATTACTTTTTCAACTAAAATAAGTGTGTTTAAAGTCATTTCTGTGCCTGAAATTGGTCAAAATTTGAAGCTTTTGAGTAAGCAAAACTCTGTAAAAATGGCAATTTTGGTCACTGTGAGGGTTTAAAAAGTGGTTATTCAACATGAGGCCCGATCCAAATGACATTTTGAATCATTTTTGGAAGAGTCCAAAAAATCCATTTTCTGATGAAAAACGATGACCCCGGACCAGTCGAACGTTGAAAAAATGGTCAATATTGATGAAATTTTAACATTTAATCTTTTGACTTTAAATGACGGTTGGATGTGAGTTATTACTTTTTCAACTAAAATAAGTGTGTTTAAAGTAATTTCTGTGCCTGAAATTGGTCAAAATTGAAGATTTTGAGTAAGCAAAACTCTGTAAAAATGGCAATTTTGGTCACTGTGAGGGTTTAAAAAGTGGTTATTCAACATGAGGCCCGATCCAAATGACATTTTGAATCATTTTTGGAAGAGTCCAAAAAATCCATTTTCTGATGAAAAACGATGACCCCGGACCAGTCGAACATTGAAAAAATGGTCAATATTGATGAAATTTTAACATTTAATCTTTTGACTTTAAATGACGGTTGGATGTGAGTTATTACTTTTTCAACTAAAATAAGTGTGTTTAAAGTCATTTCTTTGCCTGAAATTGGTCAAAATTGAAGATTTTGAGTAAGCAAAACTCTGTAAAAATGGCAATTTTGGTCACTGTGAGGGTTTAAAAAGTGGTTATTCAACATGAGGCCCGATCCAAATGACATTTTGAATCATTTTTGGAAGAGTCCAAAAAATCCATTTTCTGATGAAAAACGATGACCCCGGACCAGTCGAACGTTGAAAAAATGGTCAATATTGATGAAATTTTAACATTTAATCTTTTGACTTTAAATGACGGTTGGATGTGAGTTATTACTTTTTCAACTAAAATAAGTGTGTTTAAAGTCATTTCTGTCCCTGAAATTGGTCAAAATTGGAAGATTTTGAGTAAGCAAAACTCTGTAAAAATGGCAATTTTGGTCACTGTGAGGGTTTAAAAAGTGGTTATTCAACATGAGGCCCGATCCAAATGACATTTTGAATCATTTTTGGAAGAGTCCAAAAAATCCATTTTCTGATGAAAAACGATGACCCCGGACCAGTCGAACATTGAAAAAATGGTCAATATTGATGAAATTTTAACATTTAATCTTTTGACTTTAAATGACAGTTGGATGTGAGTTATTACTTTTTCAACTAAAATAAGTGTGTTTAAAGTCATTTCTGTGCCTGAAATTGGTCAAATTTGAAGCTTATGAGTAAGCAAAACTCTGTAAAAATGGCAATTTTGGTCACTGTGAGGGTTTAAAAAGTGGTTATTCAACATGAGGCCCGATCCAAATGACATTTTGAATCATTTTTGGAAGAGTCCAAAAAATCCATTTTCTGATGAAAAACGATGACCCCGGACCAGTCGAACGTTGAAAAAATGGTCAATATTGATGAAATTTTAACATTTAATCTTTTGACTTTAAATGACGGTTGGATTTGAGTTATTACTTTTTCAACTAAAATAAGGGTGTTTAAAGTCATTTCTGTGCCTGAAATTGGTCAAAATTGAAGATTTTGAGTAAGCAAAACTCTGTAAAAATGGCAATTTTGGTCACTGTGAGGGTTTAAAAAGTGGTTATTCAACATGAGGCCCGATCCAAATGACAATTTGAATCATTTTTGGAACAGTCCAAAAAATCAATTTTCTGATGAAAAACGATGACCCCGGACCAGTCGAACATTGAAAAAATGGTCAATATTGCTGAAATTTTAACATTTAATCTTTTGACTTTAAATGACGGTTGGATATGAATTATTACTTTTTCAACTAAAATAAGTGTGTTTAAAGTCATTTCTGTGCCTGAAATTGGTCAAAATTTGAAGCTTTTGAGTAAGCAAAACTCTGTAAAAATGGCAATTTTGGTCACTTTGAGGGTTTAAAAAGTGGTTATTCAACATGAGGCCCGATCCAAATGACAATTTGAATCATTTTTGGAAGAGTCCAAAAAATCAATTTTCTGATGAAAAACGATGACCCCGGACCAGTCGAACGTTGAAAAAATGGTCAATATTGATGAAATTTTAACATTTAATCTTTTGACTTTAAATGACGGTTGGATATGAATTATTACTTTTTCAACTAAAATAAGTGTGTTTAAAGTCATTTCTGTGCCTGAAATTGGTCAAATTTGAAGCTTATGAGTAAGCAAAACTCTGTAAAAATGGCAATTTTGGTCACTGTGAGGGTTTAAAAAGTGGTTATTCAACATGAGGCCCGATCCAAATGACATTTTGAATCATTTTTGGAAGAGTCCAAAAAATCTATTTTCTGATGAAAAACGATGACCCCGGACCAGTCGAACGTTGAAAAAATGGTCAATATTGATGAAATTTTAACATTTAATCTTTTGACTTTAAATGACGGTTGGATGTGAGTTATTACTTTTTCAACTAAAATAAGTGTGTTTAAAGTCATTTCTGTGCCTGAAATTGGTCAAAATTGAAGATTTTGAGTAAGCAAAACTCTGTAAAAATGGCAATTTTGGTCACTGTGAGGGTTTAAAAAGTGGTTATTCAACATGAGGCCCGATCCAAATGACATTTTGAATCATTTTTGGAAGAGTCCAAAAAATCCATTTTCTGATGAAAAACGATGACCCCGGACCAGTCGAACATTGAAAAAATGGTCAATATTGATGAAATTTTAACATTTAATCTTTTGACTTTAAATGACGGTTGGATGTGAGTTATTACTTTTTCAACTAAAATAAGTGTTTAAAGTCATTTCTTTGCCTGAAATTGGTCAAAATTGAAGATTTTGAGTAAGCAAAACTCTGTAAAAATGGCAATTTTGGTCACTGTGAGGGTTTAAAAAGTGGTTATTCAACATGAGGCCCGATCCAAATGACATTCTGAATCATTTTTGGTAGAGTGCAAAAAATCAATTTTCTGATGAAAAACGATGACCCCGGACCAGTCGAACGTTGAAAAAATGGTCAATATTGATGAAATTTTAACATTTAATCTTTTGACTTTAAATGACGGTTGGATGTGAGTTATTACTTTTTCAACTAAAATAAGTGTGTTTAAAGTCATTTCTGTCCCTGAAATTGGTCAAAATTGGAAGATTTTGAGTAAGCAAAACTCTGTAAAAATGGCAATTTTGGTCACTGTGAGGGTTTAAAAAGTGGTTATTCAACATGAGGCCCGATCCAAATGACATTTTGAATCATTTTTGGAAGAGTCCAAAAAATCCATTTTCTGATGAAAAACGATGACCCCGGACCAGTCGAACATTGAAAAAATGGTCAATATTGATGAAATTTTAACATTTAATCTTTTGACTTTAAATGACAGTTGGATGTGAGTTATTACTTTTTCAACTAAAATAAGTGTGTTTAAAGTCATTTCTGTGCCTGAAATTGGTCAAATTTGAAGCTTATGAGTAAGCAAAACTCTGTAAAAATGGCAATTTTGGTCACTGTGAGGGTTTAAAAAGTGGTTATTCAACATGAGGCCCGATCCAAATGACATTTTGAATCATTTTTGGAAGAGTCCAAAAAATCCATTTTCTGATGAAAAACGATGACCCCGGACCAGTCGAACGTTGAAAAAATGGTCAATATTGATGAAATTTTAACATTTAATCTTTTGACTTTAAATGACGGTTGGATTTGAGTTATTACTTTTTCAACTAAAATAAGTGTGTTTAAAGTCATTTCTGTGCCTGAAATTGGTCAAAATTGAAGATTTTGAGTAAGCAAAACTCTGTAAAAATGGCAATTTTGGTCACTGTGAGGGTTTAAAAAGTGGTTATTCAACATGAGGCCCGATCCAAATGACAATTTGAATCATTTTTGGAACAGTCCAAAAAATCAATTTTCTGATGAAAAACGATGACCCCGGACCAGTCGAACATTGAAAAAATGGTCAATATTGCTGAAATTTTAACATTTAATCTTTTGACTTTAAATGACGGTTGGATATGAATTATTACTTTTTCAACTAAAATAAGTGTGTTTAAAGTCATTTCTGTGCCTGAAATTGGTCAAAATTTGAAGCTTTTGAGTAAGCAAAACTCTGTAAAAATGGCAATTTTGGTCACTTTGAGGGTTTAAAAAGTGGTTATTCAACATGAGGCCCGATCCAAATGACAATTTGAATCATTTTTGGAAGAGTCCAAAAAATCAATTTTCTGATGAAAAACGATGACCCCGGACCAGTCGAACGTTGAAAAAATGGTCAATATTGATGAAATTTTAACATTTAATCTTTTGACTTTAAATGACGGTTGGATATGAATTATTACTTTTTCAACTAAAATAAGTGTGTTTAAAGTCATTTCTGTGCCTGAAATTGGTCAAATTTGAAGCTTATGAGTAAGCAAAACTCTGTAAAAATGGCAATTTTGGTCACTGTGAGGGTTTAAAAAGTGGTTATTCAACATGAGGCCCGATCCAAATGACATTTTGAATCATTTTTGGAAGAGTCCAAAAAATCCATTTTCTGATGAAAAACGATGACCCCGGACCAGTCGAACGTTGAAAAAATGGTCAATATTGATGAAATTTTAACATTTAATCTTTTGACTTTAAATGACGGTTGGATGTGAGTTATTACTTTTTCAACTAAAATAAGTGTGTTTAAAGTCATTTCTGTGCCTGAAATTGGTCAAAATTGAAGATTTTGAGTAAGCAAAACTCTGTAAAAATGGCAATTTTGGTCACTGTGAGGGTTTAAAAAGTGGTTATTCAACATGAGGCCCGATCCAAATGACATTTTGAATCATTTTTGGAAGAGTCCAAAAAATCCATTTTCTGATGAAAAACGATGACCCCGGACCAGTCGAACATTGAAAAAATGGTCAATATTGATGAAATTTTAACATTTAATCTTTTGACTTTAAATGACGGTTGGATGTGAGTTATTACTTTTTCAACTAAAATAAGTGTGTTTAAAGTCATTTCTTTGCCTGAAATTGGTCAAAATTGAAGATTTTGAGTAAGCAAAACTCTGTAAAAATGGCAATTTTGGTCACTGTGAGGGTTTAAAAAGTGGTTATTCAACATGAGGCCCGATCCAAATGACATTCTGAATCATTTTTGGTAGAGTGCAAAAAATCAATTTTCTGATGAAAAACGATGACCCCGGACCAGTCGAACGTTGAAAAAATGGTCAATATTGATGAAATTTTAACATTTAATCTTTTGACTTTAAATGACGGTTGGATATGAATTATTACTTTTTCAACTAAAATAAGTGTGTTTAAAGTCATTTCTGTGCCTGAAATTGGTCAAATTTGAAGCTTATGAGTAAGCAAAACTCTGTAAAAATGGCAATTTTGGTCACTGTGAGGGTTTAAAAAGTGGTTATTCAACATGAGGCCCGATCCAAATGACATTTCGAATCATTTTTGGAAGAGTCCAAAAAATCTATTTTCTGATGAAAAACGATGACCCCGGACCAGTCGAACGTTGAAAAAATGGTCAATATTGATGAAATTTTAACATTTAATCTTTTGACTTTAAATGACGGTTGGATGTGAGTTATTACTTTTTCAACTAAAATAAGTGTGTTTAAAGTCATTTCTGTGCCTGAAATTGGTCAAAATTGAAGATTTTGAGTAAGCAAAACTCTGTAAAAATGGCAATTTTGGTCACTGTGAGGGTTTAAAAAGTGGTTATTCAACATGAGGCCCGATCCAAATGACATTTTGAATCATTTTTGGAAGAGTCCAAAAAATCCATTTTCTGATGAAAAACGATGACCCCGGACCAGTCGAACATTGAAAAAATGGTCAATATTGATGAAATTTTAACATTTAATCTTTTGACTTTAAATGACGGTTGGATGTGAGTTATTACTTTTTCAACTAAAATAAGTGTGTTTAAAGTCATTTCTTTGCCTGAAATTGGTCAAAATTGAAGATTTTGAGTAAGCAAAACTCTGTAAAAATGGCAATTTTGGTCACTGTGAGGGTTTAAAAAGTGGTTATTCAACATGAGGCCCGATCCAAATGACATTCTGAATCATTTTTGGTAGAGTGCAAAAAATCAATTTTCTGATGAAAAACGATGACCCCGGACCGGTCGAACGTTGAAAAAATGGTCAATATTGATGAAATTTTAACATTTAATCTTTTGACTTTAAATGACGGTTGGATGTGAGTTATTACTTTTTCAACTAAAATAAGTGTGTTTAAAGTCATTTCTGTGCCTGAAATTGGTCAAATTTGAAGCTTATGAGTAAGCAAAACTCTGTAAAAATGGCAATTTTGGTCACTGTGAGGGTTTAAAAAGTGGTTATTCAACATGAGGCCCGATCCAAATGACATTTTGAATCATTTTTGGAAGAGTCCAAAAAATCCATTTTCTGTTGAAAAACGATGACCCCGGACCAGTCGAACGTTGAAAAAATGGTCAATATTGATGAAATTTTAACATTTAATCTTTTGACTTTAAATGACGGTTGGATGTGAGTTATTACTTTTTCAACTAAAATAAGTGTGTTTAAAGTCATTTCTGTGCCTGAAATTGGTCAAAATTGAAGATTTTGAGTAAGCAAAACTCTGTAAAAATGGCAATTTTGGTCACTGTGAGGGTTTAAAAAGTGGTTATTCAACATGAGGCCCGATCCAAATGACATTTTGAATCATTTTTGGAAGAGTCCAAAAAATCCATTTTCTGATGAAAAACGATGACCCCGGACCAGTCGAACATTGAAAAAATGGTCAATATTGATGAAATTTTAACATTTAATCTTTTGACTTTAAATGACGGTTGGATGTGAGTTATTACTTTTTCAACTAAAATAAGTGTGTTTAAAGTCATTTCTTTGCCTGAAATTGGTCAAAATTGAAGATTTTGAGTAAGCAAAA
Source organism: Lissotriton vulgaris (assembly GCF_964263255.1). Lineage (NCBI taxonomy): Eukaryota > Metazoa > Chordata > Amphibia > Caudata > Salamandridae > Lissotriton > Lissotriton vulgaris. The sequence goes on from NW_028241264.1 coordinate 23,204, forward strand.
CTCTGTAAAAATGGCAATTTTGGTCACTGTGAGGGTTTAAAAAGTGGTTATTCAACATGAGGCCCGATCCAAATGACATTTTGAATCATTTTTGGAAGAGTCCAAAAAATCCATTTTCTGATGAAAAACGATGACCCCGGACCAGTCGAACGTTGAAAAAATGGTCAATATTGATGAAATTTTAACATTTAATCTTTTGACTTTAAATGACGGTTGGATATGAATTATTACTTTTTCAACTAAAATAAGTGTGTTTAAAGTCATTTCTGTGCCTGAAATTGGTCAAATTTGAAGCTTATGAGTAAGCAAAACTCTGTAAAAATGGCAATTTTGGTCACTGTGAGGGTTTAAAAAGTGGTTATTCAACATGAGGCCCGATCCAAATGACATTTCGAATCATTTTTGGAAGAGTCCAAAAAATCTATTTTCTGATGAAAAACGATGACCCCGGACCAGTCGAACGTTGAAAAAATGGTCAATATTGATGAAATTTTAACATTTAATCTTTTGACTTTAAATGACGGTTGGATGTGAGTTATTACTTTTTCAACTAAAATAAGTGTGTTTAAAGTCATTTCTGTGCCTGAAATTGGTCAAAATTGAAGATTTTGAGTAAGCAAAACTCTGTAAAAATGGCAATTTTGGTCACTGTGAGGGTTTAAAAAGTGGTTATTCAACATGAGGCCCGATCCAAATGACATTTTGAATCATTTTTGGAAGAGTCCAAAAAATCCATTTTCTGATGAAAAACGATGACCCCGGACCAGTCGAACATTGAAAAAATGGTCAATATTGATGAAATTTTAACATTTAATCTTTTGACTTTAAATGACGGTTGGATGTGAGTTATTACTTTTTCAACTAAAATAAGTGTGTTTAAAGTCATTTCTTTGCCTGAAATTGGTCAAAATTGAAGATTTTGAGTAAGCAAAACTCTGTAAAAATGGCAATTTTGGTCACTGTGAGGGTTTAAAAAGTGGTTATTCAACATGAGGCCCGATCCAAATGACATTCTGAATCATTTTTGGTAGAGTGCAAAAAATCAATTTTCTGATGAAAAACGATGACCCCGGACCAGTCGAACGTTGAAAAAATGGTCAATATTGATGAAATTTTAACATTTAATCTTTTGACTTTAAATGACGGTTGGATGTGAGTTATTACTTTTTCAACTAAAATAAGTGTGTTTAAAGTCATTTCTGTCCCTGAAATTGGTCAAAATTGGAAGATTTTGAGTAAGCAAAACTCTGTAAAAATGGCAATTTTGGTCACTGTGAGGGTTTAAAAAGTGGTTATTCAACATGAGGCCCGATCCAAATGACATTTTGAATCATTTTTGGAAGAGTCCAAAAAATCCATTTTCTGATGAAAAACGATGACCCCGGACCAGTCGAACATTGAAAAAATGGTCAATATTGATGAAATTTTAACATTTAATCTTTTGACTTTAAATGACAGTTGGATGTGAGTTATTACTTTTTCAACTAAAATAAGTGTGTTTAAAGTCATTTCTGTGCCTGAAATTGGTCAAATTTGAAGCTTATGAGTAAGCAAAACTCTGTAAAAATGGCAATTTTGGTCACTGTGAGGGTTTAAAAAGTGGTTATTCAACATGAGGCCCGATCCAAATGACATTTTGAATCATTTTTGGAAGAGTCCAAAAAATCCATTTTCTGATGAAAAACGATGACCCCGGACCAGTCGAACGTTGAAAAAATGGTCAATATTGATGAAATTTTAACATTTAATCTTTTGACTTTAAATGACGGTTGGATTTGAGTTATTACTTTTTCAACTAAAATAAGTGTGTTTAAAGTCATTTCTGTGCCTGAAATTGGTCAAAATTGAAGATTTTGAGTAAGCAAAACTCTGTAAAAATGGCAATTTTGGTCACTGTGAGGGTTTAAAAAGTGGTTATTCAACATGAGGCCCGATCCAAATGACAATTTGAATCATTTTTGGAACAGTCCAAAAAATCAATTTTCTGATGAAAAACGATGACCCCGGACCAGTCGAACATTGAAAAAATGGTCAATATTGCTGAAATTTTAACATTTAATCTTTTGACTTTAAATGACGGTTGGATATGAATTATTACTTTTTCAACTAAAATAAGTGTGTTTAAAGTCATTTCTGTGCCTGAAATTGGTCAAAATTTGAAGCTTTTGAGTAAGCAAAACTCTGTAAAAATGGCAATTTTGGTCACTTTGAGGGTTTAAAAAGTGGTTATTCAACATGAGGCCCGATCCAAATGACAATTTGAATCATTTTTGGAAGAGTCCAAAAAATCAATTTTCTGATGAAAAACGATGACCCCGGACCAGTCGAACGTTGAAAAAATGGTCAATATTGATGAAATTTTAACATTTAATCTTTTGACTTTAAATGACGGTTGGATATGAATTATTACTTTTTCAACTAAAATAAGTGTGTTTAAAGTCATTTCTGTGCCTGAAATTGGTCAAATTTGAAGCTTATGAGTAAGCAAAACTCTGTAAAAATGGCAATTTTGGTCACTGTGAGGGTTTAAAAAGTGGTTATTCAACATGAGGCCCGATCCAAATGACATTTTGAATCATTTTTGGAAGAGTCCAAAATATCCATTTTCTGATGAAAAACGATGACCCCGGACCAGTCGAACGTTGAAAAAATGGTCAATATTGATGAAATTTTAACATTTAATCTTTTGACTTTAAATGACGGTTGGATGTGAGTTATTACTTTTTCAACTAAAATAAGTGTGTTTAAAGTCATTTCTGTGCCTGAAATTGGTCAAAATTGAAGATTTTGAGTAAGCAAAACTCTGTAAAAATGGCAATTTTGGTCACTGTGAGGGTTTAAAAAGTGGTTATTCAACATGAGGCCCGATCCAAATGACATTTTGAATCATTTTTGGAAGAGTCCAAAAAATCCATTTTCTGATGAAAAACGATGACCCCGGACCAGTCGAACATTGAAAAAATGGTCAATATTGATGAAATTTTAACATTTAATCTTTTGACTTTAAATGACGGTTGGATGTGAGTTATTACTTTTTCAACTAAAATAAGTGTGTTTAAAGTCATTTCTTTGCCTGAAATTGGTCAAAATTGAAGATTTTGAGTAAGCAAAACTCTGTAAAAATGGCAATTTTGGTCACTGTGAGGGTTTAAAAAGTGGTTATTCAACATGAGGCCCGATCCAAATGACATTCTGAATCATTTTTGGTAGAGTGCAAAAAATCAATTTTCTGATGAAAAACGATGACCCCGGACCAGTCGAACGTTGAAAAAATGGTCAATATTGATGAAATTTTAACATTTAATCTTTTGACTTTAAATGACGGTTGGATGTGAGTTATTACTTTTTCAACTAAAATAAGTGTGTTTAAAGTCATTTCTGTGCCTGAAATTGGTCAAAATTTGAAGCTTTTGAGTAAGCAAAACTCTGTAAAAATGGCAATTTTGGTCACTGTGAGGGTTTAAAAAGTGGTTATTCAACATGAGGCCCGATCCAAATGACATTTTGAATCATTTTTGGAAGAGTCCAAAAAATCCATTTTCTGATGAAAAACGATGACCCCGGACCAGTCGAACGTTGAAAAAATGGTCAATATTGATGAAATTTTAACATTTAATCTTTTGACTTTAAATGACGGTTGGATGTGAGTTATTACTTTTTCAACTAAAATAAGTGTGTTTAAAGTCATTTCTGTGCCTGAAATTGGTCAAAATTGAAGATTTTGAGTAAGCAAAACTCTGTAAAAATGGCAATTTTGGTCACTGTGAGGGTTTAAAAAGTGGTTATTCAACATGAGGCCCGATCCAAATGACATTTTGAATCATTTTTGGAAGAGTCCAAAAAATCCATTTTCTGATGAAAAACGATGACCCCGGACCAGTCGAACATTGAAAAAATGGTCAATATTGATGAAATTTTAACATTTAATCTTTTGACTTTAAATGACGGTTGGATGTGAGTTATTACTTTTTCAACTAAAATAAGTGTGTTTAAAGTCATTTCTTTGCCTGAAATTGGTCAAAATTGAAGATTTTGAGTAAGCAAAACTCTGTAAAAATGGCAATTTTGGTCACTGTGAGGGTTTAAAAAGTGGTTATTCAACATGAGGCCCGATCCAAATGACATTCTGAATCATTTTTGGTAGAGTGCAAAAAATCAATTTTCTGATGAAAAACGATGACCCCGGACCAGTCGAACGTTGAAAAAATGGTCAATATTGATGAAATTTTAACATTTAATCTTTTGACTTTAAATGACGGTTGGATGTGAGTTATTACTTTTTCAACTAAAATAAGTGTGTTTAAAGTCATTTCTGTGCCTGAAATTGGTCAAAATTTGAAGCTTTTGAGTAAGCAAATCTCTGTAAAAATGGCAATTTTGGTCACTGTGAGGGTTTAAAAAGTGGTTATTCAACATGAGGCCTGATCCAAATGACATTTTGAATCATTTTTGGTAGAGTCCAAAAAATCAATTTTCTGATGAAAAACGATGACCCGGACCAGTCGAACGTTGAAAAAATGGTCAATATTGATGAAATTTTAACATTTAATCTTTTGACTTTAAATGACGGTTGGATATGAATTATTACTATTTCAACTAAAATAAGTGTGTTTAAAGTCATTTCTGTGCCTGAAATTGGTCAAATTTGAAGATTTTGAGTAAGCAAAACTCTGTAAAAATGGCAATTTTGGTCACTGTGAGGGTTTAAAAAGTGGTTATTCAACATGAGGCCCGATCCAAATGACATTCTGAATCATTTTTGGTAGAGTGCAAAAAATCAATTTTCTGATGAAAAACGATGACCCCGGACCAGTCGAACGTTGAAAAAATGGTCAATATTGATGAAATTTTAACATTTAATCTTTTGACTTTAAATGACGGTTGGATGTGAGTTATTACTTTTTCAACTAAAATAAGTGTGTTTAAAGTCATTTCTGTGCCTGAAATTGGTCAAAATTTGAAGCTTTTGAGTAAGAAAAACTCTGTAAAAATAGCAATTTTGGTCACTTTGAGGGTTTAAAAAGTGGTTATTCAACATGAGGCCCGATCCAAATGACAATTTGAATCATTTTTGGAAGAGTCCAAAAAATCCATTTTCTGATGAAAAACGATGACCCCGGACCAGTCGAACATTGAAAAAATGGTCAATATTGATGAAATTTTAACATTTAATCTTTTGACTTTAAATGACGGTTGGATGTGAGTTATTACTTTTTCAACTAAAATAAGTGTGTTTAAAGTCATTTCTGTGCCTGAAATTGGTCAAAATTGAAGATTTTGAGTAAGTAAAACTCTGTAAAAATGGCAATTTTGGTCACTGTGAGGGTTTAAAAAGTGGTTATTCAACATGAGGCCCGATCCAAATGACATTCTGAATCATTTTTGGTAGAGTGCAAAAAATCTATTTTCTGATGAAAAACGATGACCCCGGACCAGTCGAACGTTGAAAAAATGGTCAATATTGATGAAATTTTAACATTTAATCTTTTGACTTTAAATGACGGTTGGATGTGAGTTATTACTTTTTCAACTAAAATAAGTGTGTTTAAAGTCATTTCTGTGCCTGAAATTGGTCAAAATTTGAAGCTTTTGAGTAAGCAAAACTCTGTAAAAATGGCAATTTTGGTCACTTTGAGGGTTTAAAAAGTGGTTATTCAACATGAGGCCCGATCCAAATGACAATTTGAATCATTTTTGGAAGAGTCCAAAAAATCCATTTTCTGATGAAAAACGATGACCCCGGACCAGTCGAACATTGAAAAAATGGTCAATATTGATGAAATTTTAACATTTATTCTTTTGACTTTAAATGACGGTTGGATGTGAGTTATTACTTTTTCAACTAAAATAAGTGTGTTTAAAGTCATTTCTGTGCCTGAAATTGGTCAAAATTGAAGATTTTGAGTAAGCAAAACTCTGTAAAAATGGCAATTTTGGTCACTGTGAGGGTTTAAAAAGTGGTTATTCAACATGAGGCCCGATCCAAATGACATTCTGAATCATTTTTGGTAGAGTGCAAAAAATCAATTTTCTGATGAAAAACGATGACCCCGGACCAGTCGAACGTTGAAAAAATGGTCAATATTGATGAAATTTTAACATTTAATCTTTTGACTTTAAATGACGGTTGGATGTGAGTTATTACTTTTTCAACTAAAATAAGTGTGTTTAAAGTCATTTCTGTGTCTGAAATTGGTCAAAATTTGAAGCTTTTGAGTAAGCAAAACTCTGTAAAAATGGCAATTTTGGTCACTTTGAGGGTTTAAAAAGTGGTTATTCAACATGAGGCCCGATCCAAATGACATTCTGAATCATTTTTGGTAGAGTGCAAAAAATCAATTTTCTGATGAAAAACGATGACCCCGGACCAGTCGAACGTTGAAAAAATGGTCAATATTGATGAAATTTTAACATTTAATCTTTTGACTTTAAATGACGGTTGGATGTGAGTTATTACTTTTTCAACTAAAATAAGTGTGTTTAAAGTCATTTCTGTGCCTGAAATTGGTCAAAATTTGAAGCTTTTGAGTAAGAAAAACTCTGTAAAAATAGCAATTTTGGTCACTTTGAGGGTTTAAAAAGTGGTTATTCAACATGAGGCCCGATCCAAATGACAATTTGAATCATTTTTGGAAGAGTCCAAAAAATCCATTTTCTGATGAAAAACGATGACCCCGGACCAGTCGAACATTGAAAAAATGGTCAATATTGATGAAATTTTCACATTTAATCTTTTGACTTTAAATGACGGTTGGATGTGAGTTATTACTTTTTCAACTAAAATAAGTGTGTTTAAAGTCATTTCTGTGCCTGAAATTGGTCAAAATTGAAGATTTTGAGTAAGTAAAACTCTGTAAAAATGGCAATTTTGGTCACTGTGAGGGTTTAAAAAGTGGTTATTCAACATGAGGCCCGATCCAAATGACATTCTGAATCATTTTTGGTAGAGTGCAAAAAATCTATTTTCTGATGAAAAACGATGACCCCGGACCAGTCGAACGTTGAAAAAATGGTCAATATTGATGAAATTTTAACATTTAATCTTTTGACTTTAAATGACGGTTGGATGTGAGTTATTACTTTTTCAACTAAAATAAGTGTGTTTAAAGTCATTTCTGTGCCTGAAATTGGTCAAAATTTGAAGCTTTTGAGTAAGCAAAACTCTGTAAAAATGGCAATTTTGGTCACTTTGAGGGTTTAAAAAGTGGTTATTCAACATGAGGCCCGATCCAAATGACAATTTGAATCATTTTTGGAAGAGTCCAAAAAATCCATTTTCTGATGAAAAACGATGACCCCGGACCAGTCGAACATTGAAAAAATGGTCAATATTGATGAAATTTTAACATTTATTCTTTTGACTTTAAATGACGGTTGGATGTGAGTTATTACTTTTTCAACTAAAATAAGTGTGTTTAAAGTCATTTCTGTGCCTGAAATTGGTCAAAATTGAAGATTTTGAGTAAGCAAAACTCTGTAAAAATGGCAATTTTGGTCACTGTGAGGGTTTAAAAAGTGGTTATTCAACATGAGGCCCGATCCAAATGACATTCTGAATCATTTTTGGTAGAGTGCAAAAAATCAATTTTCTGATGAAAAACGATGACCCCGGACCAGTCGAACGTTGAAAAAATGGTCAATATTGATGAAATTATAACATTTAATCTTTTGACTTTAAATGACGGTTGGATGTGAGTTATTACTTTTTCAACTAAAATAAGTGTGTTTAAAGTCATTTCTGTGCCTGAAATTGGTCAAAATTTGAAGCTTTTGAGTAAGCAAAACTCTGTAAAAATGGCAATTTTGGTCACTGTGAGGGTTTAAAAAGTGGTTATTCAACATGAGGCCCGATCCAAATGACATTTTGAATCATTTTTGGTAGAGTGCAAAAAATCAATTTTCTGATGAAAAACGATGACCCCGGACCAGTCGAACGTTGAAAAAATGGTCAATATTGATGAAATTTTAACATTTAATCTTTTGACTTTAAATGACGGTTGGATGTGAGTTATTACTTTTTCAACTAAAATAAGTGTGTTTAAAGTCATTTCTGTGCCTGAAATTGGTCAAAATTTGAAGCTTTTGAGTAAGCAAAACTCTGTAAAAATGGCAATTTTGGTCACTGTGAGGGTTTAAAAAGTGGTTATTCAACATGAGGCCCGATCCAAATGACATTTTGAATCATTTTTGAAAGAGTCCAAAAAATCCATTTTCTGATGAAAAACGATGACCCCGGACCAGTCGAACGTTGAAAAAATGGTCAATATTGATGAAATTTTAACATTTAATCTTTTGACTTTAAATGACGGTTGGATGTGAGTTATTACTTTTTCAACTAAAATAAGTGTGTTTAAAGTCATTTCTGTGCCTGAAATTGGTCAAAATTGAAGATTTTGAGTAAGCAAAACTCTGTAAAAATGGCAATTTTGGTCACTGTGAGGGTTTAAAAAGTGGTTATTCAACATGAGGCCCGATCCAAATGACATTTTGAATCATTTTTGGAAGAGTCCAAAAAATCCATTTTCTGATGAAAAACGATGACCCCGGACCAGTCGAACATTGAAAAAATGGTCAATATTGATGAAATTTTAACATTTAATCTTTTGACTTTAAATGACGGTTGGATGTGAGTTATTACTTTTTCAACTAAAATAAGTGTGTTTAAAGTCATTTCTTTGCCTGAAATTGGTCAAAATTGAAGATTTTGAGTAAGCAAAACTCTGTAAAAATGGCAATTTTGGTCACTGTGAGGGTTTAAAAAGTGGTTATTCAACATGAGGCCCGATCCAAATGACATTCTGAATCATTTTTGGTAGAGTGCAAAAAATCAATTTTCTGATGAAAAACGATGACCCCGGACCAGTCGAACGTTGAAAAAATGGTCAATATTGATGAAATTTTAACATTTAATCTTTTGACTTTAAATGACGGTTGGATGTGAGTTATTACTTTTTCAACTAAAATAAGTGTGTTTAAAGTCATTTCTGTGCCTGAAATTGGTCAAAATTTGAAGCTTTTGAGTAAGCAAAACTCTGTAAAAATGGCAATTTTGGTCACTTTGAGGGTTTAAAAAGTGGTTATTCAACATGAGGCCCGATCCAAATGACAATTTGAATCATTTTTGGAAGAGTCCAAAAAATCCATTTTCTGATGAAAAACGATGACCCCGGACCAGTTCAACAGTGAAAAAATGGTCAATATTGATGAAATTTTAACATTTAATCTTTTGACTTTAAATGACGGTTGGATGTGAGTTATTACTTTTTCAACTAAAATAAGTGTGTTTAAAGTCATTTCTGTGCCTGAAATTGGTCAAAATTGAAGATTTTGAGTAAGCAAAACTCTGTAAAAATGGCAATTTTGGTAACTGTGAGGGTTTAAAAAGTGGTTATTCAACATGAGGCCCGATCCAAATGACATTCTGAATCATTTTTGGTAGAGTGCAAAAAATCAATTTTCTGATGAAAAACGATGACCCCGGACCAGTCGAACGTTGAAAAAATGGTCAATATTGATGAAATTTTAACATTTAATCTTTTGACTTTAAATGACGGTTGGATGTGAGTTATTACTTTTTCAACTAAAATAAGTGTGTTTAAAGTCATTTCTTTGCCTGAAATTGGTCAAAATTGAAGATTTTGAGTAAGCAAAACTCTGTAAAAATGGCAATTTTGGTCACTGTGAGGGTTTAAAAAGTGGTTATTCAACATGAGGCCCGATCCAAATGACATTCTGAATCATTTTTGGTAGAGTGCAAAAAATCAATTTTCTGATGAAAAACGATGACCCCGGACCAGTCGAACGTTGAAAAAATGGTCAATATTGATGAAATTTTAACATTTAATCTTTTGACTTTAAATGACGGTTGGATGTGAGTTATTACTTTTTCAACTAAAATAAGTGTGTTTAAAGTCATTTCTGTGCCTGAAATTGGTCAAAATTTGAAGCTTTTGAGTAAGCAAAACTCTGTAAAAATGGCAATTTTGGTCACTTTGAGGGTTTAAAAAGTGGTTATTCAACATGAGGCCCGATCCAAATGACAATTTGAATCATTTTTGGAAGAGTCCAAAAAATCCATTTTCTGATGAAAAACGATGACCCCGGACCAGTTCAACAGTGAAAAAATGGTCAATATTGATGAAATTTTAACATTTAATCTTTTGACTTTAAATGACGGTTGGATGTGAGTTATTACTTTTTCAACTAAAATAAGTGTGTTTAAAGTCATTTCTGTGCCTGAAATTGGTCAAAATTGAAGATTTTGAGTAAGCAAAACTCTGTAAAAATGGCAATTTTGGTAACTGTGAGGGTTTAAAAAGTGGTTATTCAACATGAGGCCCGATCCAAATGACATTCTGAATCATTTTTGGTAGAGTGCAAAAAATCAATTTTCTGATGAAAAACGATGACCCCGGACCAGTCGAACGTTGAAAAAATGGTCAATATTGATGAAATTTTAACATTTAATCTTTTGACTTTAAATGACGGTTGGATGTGAGTTATTACTTTTTCAACTAAAATAAGTGTGTTTAAAGTCATTTCTGTGCCTGAAATTGGTCAAAATTTGAAGCTTTTGAGTAAGCAAAACTCTGTGAAAATGGCAATTTTGGTCACTGTGAGGGTTTAAAAAGTGGTTATTCAACATGAGGCCCGATCCAAATGACATTTTGAATCATTTTTGGTAGAGTGCAAAAAATCAATTTTCTGATGAAAAACGATGACCCCGGACCAGTCGAACGTTGAAAAAATGGTCAATATTGATGAAATTTTAACATTTAATCTTTTGACTTTAAATGACGGTTGGATGTGAGTTATTACTTTTTCAACTAAAATAAGTGTGTTTAAAGTCATTTCTGTGCCTGAAATTGGTCAAAATTTGAAGCTTTTGAGTAAGCAAAACTCTGTAAAAATGGCAATTTTGGTCACTTTGAGGGTTTAAAAAGTGGTTATTCAACATGAGGCCCGATCCAAATGACAATTTGAATCATTTTTGGAAGAGTCCAAAAAATCAATTTTCTGATGAAAAACGATGACCCCGGACCAGTCGAACATTGAAAAAATGGTCAATATTGCTGAAATTTTAACATTTAATCTTTTGACTTTAAATGACGGTTGGATATGAATTATTACTTTTTCAACTAAAATAAGTGTGTTTAAAGTCATTTCTGTGCCTGAAATTGGTCAAAATTTGAAGCTTTTGAGTAAGCAAAACTCTGTAAAAATGGCAATTTTGGTCACTTTGAGGGTTTAAAAAGTGGTTATTCAACATGAGGCCCGATCCAAATGACAATTTGAATCATTTTTGGAAGAGTCCAAAAAATCAATTTTCTGATGAAAAACGATGACCCCGGACCAGTCGAACGTTGAAAAAATGGTCAATATTGATGAAATTTTAACATTTAATCTTTTGACTTTAAATGACGGTTGGATATGAATTATTACTTTTTCAACTAAAATAAGTGTGTTTAAAGTCATTTCTGTGCCTGAAATTGGTCAAATTTGAAGCTTATGAGTAAGCAAAACTCTGTAAAAATGGCAATTTTGGTCACTGTGAGGGTTTAAAAAGTGGTTATTCAACATGAGGCCCGATCCAAATGACATTTTGAATCATTTTTGGAAGAGTCCAAAAAATCCATTTTCTGATGAAAAACGATGACCCCGGACCAGTCGAACGTTGAAAAAATGGTCAATATTGATGAAATTTTAACATTTAATCTTTTGACTTTAAATGACGGTTGGATGTGAGTTATTACTTTTTCAACTAAAATAAGTGTGTTTAAAGTCATTTCTTTGCCTGAAATTGGTCAAAATTGAAGATTTTGAGTAAGCAAAACTCTGTAAAAATGGCAATTTTGGTCACTGTGAGGGTTTAAAAAGTGGTTATTCAACATGAGGCCCGATCCAAATGACATTCTGAATCATTTTTGGTAGAGTGCAAAAAATCAATTTTCTGATGAAAAACGATGACCCCGGACCAGTCGAACGTTGAAAAAATGGTCAATATTGATGAAATTTTAACATTTAATCTTTTGACTTTAAATGACGGTTGGATGTGAGTTATCACTTTTTCAACTAAAATAAGTGTGTTTAAAGTCATTTCTGTGCCTGAAATTGGTCAAAATTTGAAGCTTTTGAGTAAGCAAAACTCTGTAAAAATGGCAATTTTGGTCACTGTGAGGGTTTAAAAAGTGGTTATTCAACATGAGGCCCGATCCAAATGACATTTTGAATCATTTTTGGAAGAGTCCAAAAAATCCATTTTCTGATGAAAAACGATGACCCCGGACCAGTCGAACGTTGAAAAAATGGTCAATATTGATGAAATTTTAACATTTAATCTTTTGACTTTAAATGACGGTTGGATGTGAGTTATTACTTTTTCAACTAAAATAAGTGTGTTTAAAGTCATTTCTGTGCCTGAAATTGGTCAAAATTGAAGATTTTGAGTAAGCAAAACTCTGTAAAAATGGCAATTTTGGTCACTGTGAGGGTTTAAAAAGTGGTTATTCAACATGAGGCCCGATCCAAATGACATTTTGAATCATTTTTGGAAGAGTCCAAAAAATCAATTTTCTGATGAAAAACGATGACCCCGGACCAGTCGAACATTGAAAAAATGGTCAATATTGATGAAATTTTAACATTTAATCTTTTGACTTTAAATGATGGTTGGATGTGAGTTATTACTTTTTCAACTAAAATAAGTGTGTTTAAAGTCATTTCTTTGCCTGAAATTGGTCAAAATTGAAGATTTTGAGTAAGCAAAACTCTGTAAAAATGGCAATTTTGGTCACTGTGAGGGTTTAAAAAGTGGTTATTCAACATGAGGCCCGATCCAAATGACATTCTGAATCATTTTTGGTAGAGTGCAAAAAATCAATTTTCTGATGAAAAACGATGACCCCGGACCAGTCGAACGTTGAAAAAATGGTCAATATTGATGAAATTTTAACATTTAATCTTTTGACTTTAAATGACGGTTGGATGTGAGTTATTACTTTTTCAACTAAAATAAGTGTGTTTAAAGTCATTTCTGTGCCTGAAATTGGTCAAAATTTGAAGCTTTTGAGTAAGCAAAACTCTGTAAAAATGGCAATTTTGGTCACTTTGAGGGTTTAAAAAGTGGTTATTCAACATGAGGCCCGATCCAAATGACAATTTGAATCATTTTTGGAAGAGTCCAAAAAATCCATTTTCTGATGAAAAACGATGACCCCGGACCAGTCGAACATTGAAAAAATGGTCAATATTGATGAAATTTTAACATTTAATCTTTTGACTTTAAATGACGGTTGGATGTGAGTTATTACTTTTTCAACTAAAATAAGTGTGTTTAAAGTAATTTCTGTGCCTGAAATTGGTCAAAATTGAAGATTTTGAGTAAGCAAAACTCTGTAAAAATGGCAATTTTGGTCACTGTGAGGGTTTAAAAAGTGGTTATTCAACATGAGGCCCGATCCAAATGACATTCTGAATCATTTTTGGTAGAGTGCAAAAAATCAATTTTCTGATGAAAAACGATGACCCCGGACCAGTCGAACGTTGAAAAAATGGTCAATATTGATGAAATTTTAACATTTAATCTTTTGACTTTAAATGACGGTTGGATGTGAGTTATTACTTTTTCAACTAAAATAAGTGTGTTTAAAGTCATTTCTGTGCCTGAAATTGGTCAAAATTTGAAGCTTTTGAGTAAGCAAAACTCTGTAAAAATGGCAATTTTGGTCACTGTGAGGGTTTAAAAAGTGGTTATTCAACATGAGGCCCGATCCAAATGACATTTTGAATCATTTTTGGTAGAGTGCAAAAAATCAATTTTCTGATGAAAAACGATGACCCCGGACCAGTCGAACGTTGAAAAAATGGTCAATATTGATGAAATTTTAACATTTAATCTTTTGACTTTAAATGACGGTTGGATGTGAGTTATTACTTTTTCAACTAAAATAAGTGTGTTTAAAGTCATTTCTGTGCCTGAAATTGGTCAAAATTTGAAGCTTTTGAGTAAGCAAAACTCTGTAAAAATGGCAATTTTGGTCACTTTGAGGGTTTAAAAAGTGGTTATTCAACATGAGGCCCGATCCAAATGACAATTTGAATCATTTTTGGAAGAGTCCAAAAAATCAATTTTCTGATGAAAAACGATGACCCCGGACCAGTCGAACATTGAAAAAATGGTCAATATTGATGAAATTTTAACATTTAATCTTTTGACTTTAAATGACGGTTGGATGTGAGTTATTACTTTTTCAACTAAAATAAGTGTGTTTAAAGTCATTTCTGTGCCTGAAATTGGTCAAATTTGAAGCTTATGAGTAAGCAAAACTCTGTAAAAATGGCAATTTTGGTCACTGTGAGGGTTTAAAAAGTGGTTATTCAACATGAGGCCCGATCCAAATGACATTTTGAATCATTTTTGGAAGAGTCCAAAAAATCCATTTTCTGATGAAAAACGATGACCCCGGACCAGTCGAACGTTGAAAAAATGGTCAATATTGATGAAATTTTAACATTTAATCTTTTGACTTTAAATGACGGTTGGATGTGAGTTATTACTTTTTCAACTAAAATAAGTGTGTTTAAAGTCATTTCTTTGCCTGAAATTGGTCAAAATTGAAGATTTTGAGTAAGCAAAACTCTGTAAAAATGGCAATTTTGGTCACTGTGAGGGTTTAAAAAGTGGTTATTCAACATGAGGCCCGATCCAAATGACATTCTGAATCATTTTTGGTAGAGTGCAAAAAATCAATTTTCTGATGAAAAACGATGACCCCGGACCAGTCGAACGTTGAAAAAATGGTCAATATTGATGAAATTTTAACATTTAATCTTTTGACTTTAAATGACGGTTGGATGTGAGTTATTACTTTTTCAACTAAAATAAGTGTGTTTAAAGTCATTTCTGTGCCTGAAATTGGTCAAAATTTGAAGCTTTTGAGTAAGCAAAACTCTGTAAAAATGGCAATTTTGGTCACTGTGAGGGTTTAAAAAGTGGTTATTCAACATGAGGCCCGATCCAAATGACATTTTGAATCATTTTTGGAAGAGTCCAAAAAATCCATTTTCTGATGAAAAACGATGACCCCGGACCAGTCGAACGTTGAAAAAATGGTCAATATTGATGAAATTTTAACATTTAATCTTTTGACTTTAAATGACGGTTGGATGTGAGTTATTACTTTTTCAACTAAAATAAGTGTGTTTAAAGTCATTTCTGTGCCTGAAATTGGTCAAAATTGAAGATTTTGAGTAAGCAAAACTCTGTAAAAATGGCAATTTTGGTCACTGTGAGGGTTTAAAAAGTGGTTATTCAACATGAGGCCCGATCCAAATGACATTTTGAATCATTTTTGGAAGAGTCCAAAAAATCCATTTTCTGATGAAAAACGATGACCCCGGACCAGTCGAACATTGAAAAAATGGTCAATATTGATGAAATTTTAACATTTAATCTTTTGACTTTAAATGACGGTTGGATGTGAGTTATTACTTTTTCAACTAAAATAAGTGTGTTTAAAGTCATTTCTTTGCCTGAAATTGGTCAAAATTGAAGATTTTGAGTAAGCAAAACTCTGTAAAAATGGCAATTTTGGTCACTGTGAGGGTTTAAAAAGTGGTTATTCAACATGAGGCCCGATCCAAATGACATTCTGAATCATTTTTGGTAGAGTGCAAAAAATCAATTTTCTGATGAAAAACGATGACCCCGGACCAGTCGAACGTTGAAAAAATGGTCAATATTGATGAAATTTTAACATTTAATCTTTTGACTTTAAATGACGGTTGGATGTGAGTTATTACTTTTTCAACTAAAATAAGTGTGTTTAAAGTCATTTCTGTGCCTGAAATTGGTCAAAATTTGAAGCTTTTCAGTAAGCAAAACTCTGTAAAAATGGCAATTTTGGTCACTTTGAGGGTTTAAAAAGTGGTTATTCAACATGAGGCCCGATCCAAATGACAATTTGAATCATTTTTGGAAGAGTCCAAAAAATCCATTTTCTGATGAAAAACGATGACCCCGGACCAGTCGAACATTGAAAAAATGGTCAATATTGATGAAATTTTAACATTTAATCTTTTGACTTTAAATGACGGTTGGATGTGAGTTATTACTTTTTCAACTAAAATAAGTGTGTTTAAAGTAATTTCTGTGCCTGAAATTGGTCAAAATTGAAGATTTTGAGTAAGCAAAACTCTGTAAAAATGGCAATTTTGGTCACTGTGAGGGTTTAAAAAGTGGTTATTCAACATGAGGCCCGATCCAAATGACATTCTGAATCATTTTTGGTAGAGTGCAAAAAATCAATTTTCTGATGAAAAACGATGACCCCGGACCAGTCGAACGTTGAAAAAATGGTCAATATTGATGAAATTTTAACATTTAATCTTTTGACTTTAAATGACGGTTGGATGTGAGTTATTACTTTTTCAACTAAAATAAGTGTGTTTAAAGTCATTTCTGTGCCTGAAATTGGTCAAAATTTGAAGCTTTTGAGTAAGCAAAACTCTGTAAAAATGGCAATTTTGGTCACTTTGAGGGTTTAAAAAGTGGTTATTCAACATGAGGCCCGATCCAAATGACAATTTGAATCATTTTTGGAAGAGTCCAAAAAATCCATTTTCTGATGAAAAACGATGACCCCGGACCAGTCGAACATTGAAAAAATGGTCAATATTGATGAAATTTTAACATTTAATCTTTTGACTTTAAATGACGGTTGGATGTGAGTTATTACTTTTTCAACTAAAATAAGTGTGTTTAAAGTAATTTCTGTGCCTGAAATTGGTCAAAATTGAAGATTTTGAGTAAGCAAAACTCTGTAAAAATGGCAATTTTGGTCACTGTGAGGGTTTAAAAAGTGGTTATTCAACATGAGGCCCGATCCAAATGACATTCTGAATCATTTTTGGTAGAGTGCAAAAAATCAATTTTCTGATGAAAAACGATGACCCCGGACCAGTCGAACGTTGAAAAAATGGTCAATATTGATGAAATTTTAACATTTAATCTTTTGACTTTAAATGACGGTTGGATGTGAGTTATTACTTTTTCAACTAAAATAAGTGTGTTTAAAGTCATTTCTGTGCCTGAAATTGGTCAAAATTTGAAGCTTTTGAGTAAGCAAAACTCTGTAAAAATGGCAATTTTGGTCACTTTGAGGGTTTAAAAAGTGGTTATTCAACATGAGGCCCGATCCAAATGACAATTTGAATCATTTTTGGAAGAGTCCAAAAAATCAATTTTCTGATGAAAAACGATGACCCCGGACCAGTCGAACATTGAAAAAATGGTCAATATTGATGAAATTTTAACATTTAATCTTTTGACTTTAAATGACGGTTGGATGTGAGTTATTACTTTTTCAACTAAAATAAGTGTGTTTAAAGTCATTTCTGTGCCTGAAATTGGTCAAAATTGAAGATTTTGAGTAAGCAAAACTCTGTAAAAATGGCAATTTTGGTCACTGTGAGGGTTTAAAAAGTGGTTATTCAACATGAGGCCCGATCCAAATGACATTCTGAATCATTTTTGGTAGAGTGCAAAAAATCAATTTTCTGATGAAAAACGATGACCCCGGACCAGTCGAACGTTGAAAAAATGGTCAATATTGATGAAATTTTAACATTTAATCTTTTGACTTTAAATGACGGTTGGATGTGAGTTATTACTTTTTCAACTAAAATAAGTGTGTTTAAAGTCATTTCTGTGCCTGAAATTGGTCAAATTTGAAGCTTATGAGTAAGCAAAACTCTGTAAAAATGGCAATTTTGGTCACTGTGAGGGTTTAAAAAGTGGTTATTCAACATGAGGCCCGATCCAAATGACATTTTGAATCATTTTTGGAAGAGTCCAAAAAATCCATTTTCTGATGAAAAACGATGACCCCGGACCAGTCGAACGTTGAAAAAATGGTCAATATTGATGAAATTTTAACATTTAATCTTTTGACTTTAAATGACGGTTGGATGTGAGTTATTACTTTTTCAACTAAAATAAGTGTGTTTAAAGTCATTTCTTTGCCTGAAATTGGTCAAAATTGAAGATTTTGAGTAAGCAAAACTCTGTAAAAATGGCAATTTTGGTCACTGTGAGGGTTTAAAAAGTGGTTATTCAACATGAGGCCCGATCCAAATGACATTCTGAATCATTTTTGGTAGAGTGCAAAAAATCAATTTTCTGATGAAAAACGATGACCCCGGACCAGTCGAACGTTGAAAAAATGGTCAATATTGATGAAATTTTAACATTTAATCTTTTGACTTTAAATGACGGTTGGATGTGAGTTATTACTTTTTCAACTAAAATAAGTGTGTTTAAAGTCATTTCTGTGCCTGAAATTGGTCAAAATTTGAAGCTTTTGAGTAAGCAAAACTCTGTAAAAATGGCAATTTTGGTCACTGTGAGGGTTTAAAAAGTGGTTATTCAACATGAGGCCCGATCCAAATGACATTTTGAATCATTTTTGGAAGAGTCCAAAAAATCCATTTTCTGATGAAAAACGATGACCCCGGACCAGTCGAACGTTGAAAAAATGGTCAATATTGATGAAATTTTAACATTTAATCTTTTGACTTTAAATGACGGTTGGATGTGAGTTATTACTTTTTCAACTAAAATAAGTGTGTTTAAAGTCATTTCTGTGCCTGAAATTGGTCAAAATTGAAGATTTTGAGTAAGCAAAACTCTGTAAAAATGGCAATTTTGGTCACTGTGAGGGTTTAAAAAGTGGTTATTCAACATGAGGCCTGATCCAAATGACATTTTGAATCATTTTTGGAAGAGTCCAAAAAATCCATTTTCTGATGAAAAACGATGACCCCGGACCAGTCGAACATTGAAAAAATGGTCAATATTGATGAAATTTTAACAATGACATTTTGAATCATTTTTGGAAGAGTCCAAAAAATCCATTTTCTGATGAAAAACGATGACCCCGGACCAGTCGAACATTGAAAAAATGGTCAATATTGATGAAATTTTAACATTTAATCTTTTGACTTTAAATGACGGTTGGATGTGAGTTATTACTTTTTCAACTAAAATAAGTGTGTTTAAAGTCATTTCTTTGCCTGAAATTGGTCAAAATTGAAGATTTTGAGTAAGCAAAACTCTGTAAAAATGGCAATTTTGGTCACTGTGAGGGTTTAAAAAGTGGTTATTCAACATGAGGCCCGATCCAAATGACATTCTGAATCATTTTTGGTAGAGTGCAAAAAATCAATTTTCTGATGAAAAACGATGACCCCGGACCAGTCGAACGTTGAAAAAATGGTCAATATTGATGAAATTTTAACATTTAATCTTTTGACTTTAAATGACGGTTGGATGTGAGTTATTACTTTTTCAACTAAAATAAGTGTGTTTAAAGTCATTTCTGTGCCTGAAATTGGTCAAAATTTGAAGCTTTTCAGTAAGCAAAACTCTGTAAAAATGGCAATTTTGGTCACTTTGAGGGTTTAAAAAGTGGTTATTCAACATGAGGCCCGATCCAAATGACAATTTGAATCATTTTTGGAAGAGTCCAAAAAATCCATTTTCTGATGAAAAACGATGACCCCGGACCAGTCGAACATTGAAAAAATGGTCAATATTGATGAAATTTTAACATTTAATCTTTTGACTTTAAATGACGGTTGGATGTGAGTTATTACTTTTTCAACTAAAATAAGTGTGTTTAAAGTAATTTCTGTGCCTGAAATTGGTCAAAATTGAAGATTTTGAGTAAGCAAAACTCTGTAAAAATGGCAATTTTGGTCACTGTGAGGGTTTAAAAAGTGGTTATTCAACATGAGGCCCGATCCAAATGACATTCTGAATCATTTTTGGTAGAGTGCAAAAAATCAATTTTCTGATGAAAAACGATGACCCCGGACCAGTCGAACGTTGAAAAAATGGTCAATATTGATGAAATTTTAACATTTAATCTTTTGACTTTAAATGACGGTTGGATGTGAGTTATTACTTTTTCAACTAAAATAAGTGTGTTTAAAGTCATTTCTGTGCCTGAAATTGGTCAAAATTTGAAGCTTTTGAGTAAGCAAAACTCTGTAAAAATGGCAATTTTGGTCACTTTGAGGGTTTAAAAAGTGGTTATTCAACATGAGGCCCGATCCAAATGACAATTTGAATCATTTTTGGAAGAGTCCAAAAAATCAATTTTCTGATGAAAAACGATGACCCCGGACCAGTCGAACATTGAAAAAATGGTCAATATTGATGAAATTTTAACATTTAATCTTTTGACTTTAAATGACGGTTGGATGTGAGTTATTACTTTTTCAACTAAAATAAGTGTGTTTAAAGTCATTTCTGTGCCTGAAATTGGTCAAAATTGAAGATTTTGAGTAAGCAAAACTCTGTAAAAATGGCAATTTTGGTCACTGTGAGGGTTTAAAAAGTGGTTATTCAACATGAGGCCCGATCCAAATGACATTCTGAATCATTTTTGGTAGAGTGCAAAAAATCAATTTTCTGATGAAAAACGATGACCCCGGACCAGTCGAACGTTGAAAAAATGGTCAATATTGATGAAATTTTAACATTTAATCTTTTGACTTTAAATGACGGTTGGATGTGAGTTATTACTTTTTCAACTAAAATAAGTGTGTTTAAAGTCATTTCTGTGTCTGAAATTGGTCAAAATTTGAAGCTTTTGAGTAAGCAAAACTCTGTAAAAATGGCAATTTTGGTCACTTTGAGGGTTTAAAAAGTGGTTATTCAACATGAGGCCCGATCCAAATGACAATTTGAATCATTTTTGGAAGAGTCCAAAAAATCCATTTTCTGATGAAAAACGATGACCCCGGACCAGTCGAACATTGAAAAAATGGTCAATATTGATGAAATTTTAACATTTAATCTTTTGACTTTAAATGACGGTTGGATGTGAGTTATTACTTTTTCAACTAAAATAAGTGTGTTTAAAGTCATTTCTGTGCCTGAAATTGGTCAAAATTTGAAGCTTTTGAGTAAGCAAAACTCTGTAAAAATGGCAATTTTGGTCACTGTGAGGGTTTAAAAAGTGGTTATTCAACATGAGGCCCGATCCAAATGACATTTTGAATCATTTTTGGAAGAGTCCAAAAAATCCATTTTCTGATGAAAAACGATGACCCCGGACCAGTCGAACGTTGAAAAAATGGTCAATATTGATGAAATTTTAACATTTAATCTTTTGACTTTAAATGACGGTTGGATGTGAGTTATTACTTTTTCAACTAAAATAAGTGTGTTTAAAGTAATTTCTGTGCCTGAAATTGGTCAAAATTGAAGATTTTGAGTAAGCAAAACTCTGTAAAAATGGCAATTTTGGTCACTGTGAGGGTTTAAAAAGTGGTTATTCAACATGAGGCCCGATCCAAATGACATTTTGAATCATTTTTGGAAGAGTCCAAAAAATCCATTTTCTGATGAAAAACGATGACCCCGGACCAGTCGAACATTGAAAAAATGGTCAATATTGATGAAATTTTAACATTTAATCTTTTGACTTTAAATGACGGTTGGATGTGAGTTATTACTTTTTCAACTAAAATAAGTGTGTTTAAAGTCATTTCTGTGCCTGAAATTGGTCAAAATTGAAGATTTTGAGTAAGCAAAACTCTGTAAAATTGGCAATTTTGGTCACTGTGAGGGTTTAAAAAGTGGTTATTCAACATGAGGCCCGATCCAAATGACATTTTGAATCATTTTTGGAAGAGTCCAAAAAATCCATTTTCTGATGAAAAACGATGACCCCGGACCAGTCGAACATTGAAAAAATGGTCAATATTGATGAAATTTTAACATTTAATCTTTTGACTTTAAATGACGGTTGGATGTGAGTTATTACTTTTCAACTAAAATAAGTGTGTTTAAAGTCATTTCTTTGCCTGAAATTGGTCAAAATTGAAGATTTTGAGTAAGCAAAACTCTGTAAAAATGGCAATTTTGGTCACTGTGAGGGTTTAAAAAGTGGTTATTCAACATGAGGCCCGATCCAAATGACAATTTGAATCATTTTTGGAAGAGTCCAAAAAATCCATTTTCTGATGAAAAACGATGACCCCGGACCAGTCGAACATTGAAAAAATGGTCAATATTGATGAAATTTTAACATTTAATCTTTTGACTTTAAATGACGGTTGGATGTGAGTTATTACTTTTTCAACTAAAATAAGTGTGTTTAAAGTAATTTCTGTGCCTGAAATTGGTCAAAATTGAAGATTTTGAGTAAGCAAAACTCTGTAAAAATGGCAATTTTGGTCACTGTGAGGGTTTAAAAAGTGGTTATTCAACATGAGGCCCGATCCAAATGACATTCTGAATCATTTTTGGTAGAGTGCAAAAAATCAATTTTCTGATGAAAAACGATGACCCCGGACCAGTCGAACGTTGAAAAAATGGTCAATATTGATGAAATTTTAACATTTAATCTTTTGACTTTAAATGACGGTTGGATGTGAGTTATTACTTTTTCAACTAAAATAAGTGTGTTTAAAGTCATTTCTGTGCCTGAAATTGGTCAAAATTTGAAGCTTTTGAGTAAGCAAAACTCTGTAAAAATGGCAATTTTGGTCACTGTGAGGGTTTAAAAAGTGGTTATTCAACATGAGGCCCGATCCAAATGACATTTTGAATCATTTTTGGTAGAGTGCAAAAAATCAATTTTCTGATGAAAAACGATGACCCCGGACCAGTCGAACGTTGAAAAAATGGTCAATATTGATGAAATTTTAACATTTAATCTTTTGACTTTAAATGACGGTTGGATGTGAGTTATTACTTTTTCAACTAAAATAAGTGTGTTTAAAGTCATTTCTGTGCCTGAAATTGGTCAAAATTTGAAGCTTTTGAGTAAGCAAAACTCTGTAAAAATGGCAATTTTGGTCACTGTGAGGGTTTAAAAAGTGGTTATTCAACATGAGGCCCGATCCAAATGACAATTTGAATCATTTTTGGAAGAGTCCAAAAAATCAATTTTCTGATGAAAAACGATGACCCTGGACCAGTCGAACATTGAAAAAATGGTCAATATTGATGAAATTTTAACATTTAATCTTTTGACTTTAAATGACGGTTGGATGTGAGTTATTACTTTTTCAACTAAAATAAGTGTGTTTAAAGTCATTTCTGTGCCTGAAATTGGTCAAAATTGAAGATTTTGAGTAAGCAAAACTCTGTAAAAATGGCAATTTTGGTCACTGTGAGGGTTTAAAAAGTGGTTATTCAACATGAGGCCCGATCCAAATGACATTCTGAATCATTTTTGGTAGAGTGCAAAAAATCAATTTTCTGATGAAAAACGATGACCCCGGACCAGTCGAACGTTGAAAAAATGGTCAATATTGATGAAATTTTAACATTTAATCTTTTGACTTTAAATAACGGTTGGATGTGAATTATTACTTTTTCAACTAAAATAAGTGTGTTTAAAGTCATTTCTGTGTCTGAAATTGGTCAAAATTTGAAGCTTTTGAGTAAGCAAAACTCTGTAAAAATGGCAATTTTGGTCACTTTGAGGGTTTAAAAAGTGGTTATTCAACATGAGGCCCGATCCAAATGACAATTTGAATCATTTTTGGAAGAGTCCAAAAAATCCATTTTCTGATGAAAAACGATGACCCCGGACCAGTCGAACATTGAAAAAATGGTCAATATTGATGAAATTTTAACATTTAATCTTTTGACTTTAAATGACGGTTGGATGTGAGTTATTACTTTTTCAACTAAAATAAGTGTGTTTAAAGTCATTTCTGTGCCTGAAATTGGTCAAAATTTGAAGCTTTTGAGTAAGCAAAACTCTGTAAAAATGGCAATTTTGGTCACTGTGAGGGTTTAAAAAGTGGTTATTCAACATGAGGCCCGATCCAAATGACATTTTGAATCATTTTTGGAAGAGTCCAAAAAATCCATTTTCTGATGAAAAACGATGACCCCGGACCAGTCGAACGTTGAAAAAATGGTCAATATTGATGAAATTTTAACATTTAATCTTTTGACTTTAAATGACGGTTGGATGTGAGTTATTACTTTTTCAACTAAAATAAGTGTGTTTAAAGTAATTTCTGTGCCTGAAATTGGTCAAAATTGAAGATTTTGAGTAAGCAAAACTCTGTAAAAATGGCAATTTTGGTCACTGTGAGGGTTTAAAAAGTGGTTATTCAACATGAGGCCCGATCCAAATGACATTTTGAATCATTTTTGGAAGAGTCCAAAAAATCCATTTTCTGATGAAAAACGATGACCCCGGACCAGTCGAACATTGAAAAAATGGTCAATATTGATGAAATTTTAACATTTAATCTTTTGACTTTAAATGACGGTTGGATGTGAGTTATTACTTTTTCAACTAAAATAAGTGTGTTTAAAGTCATTTCTTTGCCTGAAATTGGTCAAAATTGAAGATTTTGAGTAAGCAAAACTCTGTAAAAATGGCAATTTTGGTCACTGTGAGGGTTTAAAAAGTGGTTATTCAACATGAGGCCCGATCCAAATGACATTCTGAATCATTTTTGGTAGAGTGCAAAAAATCAATTTTCTGATGAAAAACGATGACCCACCAGTCGAACGTTGAAAAAAATGGTCAATATTGATGAAATTTTAACATTTAATCTTTTGACTTTAAATGACGGTTGGATGTGAGTTATTACTTTTTCAACTAAAATAAGTGTGTTTAAAGTCATTTCTGTGCCTGAAATTGGTCAAAAATTTGAAGCTTTTGAGTAAGCAAAACTCTGTAAAAATGGCAATTTTGGTCACTTTGAGGGTTTAAAAAGTGGTTATTCAACATGAGGCCCGATCCAAATGACAATTTGAATCATTTTTGGAAGAGTCCAAAAAATCCATTTTCTGATGAAAAACGATGACCCCGGACCAGTCGAACATTGAAAAAATGGTCAATATTGATGAAATTTTAACATTTAATCTTTTGACTTTAAATGACGGTTGGATGTGAGTTATTACTTTTTCAACTAAAAATAAGTGTGTTTAAAGTCATTTCTGTGCCTGAAATTGGTCAAATTTGAAGCTTATGAGTAAGCAAAACTCTGTAAAAATGGCAATTTTGGTCACTGTGAGGGTTTAAAAAGTGGTTATTCAACATGAGGCCCGATCCAAATGACATTTTGAATCATTTTTGGAAGAGTCCAAAAAATCCATTTTCTGATGAAAAACGATGACCCCGGACCAGTCGAACATTGAAAAATGGTCAATATTGATGAAATTTTAACATTTAATCTTTTGACTTTAAATGACGGTTGGATGTGAGTTATTACTTTTTCAACTAAAATAAGTGTGTTTAAAGTAATTTCTGTGCCTGAAATTGGTCAAAATTGAAGATTTTGAGTAAGCAAAACTCTGTAAAAATGGCAATTTTGGTCACTGTGAGGGTTTAAAAAGTGGTTATTCAACATGAGGCCCGATCCAAATGACATTTTGAATCATTTTTGGAAGAGTCCAAAAAATCCATTTTCTGATGAAAAACGATGACCCCGGACCAGTCGAACATTGAAAAAATGGTCAATATTGATGAAATTTTAACATTTAATCTTTTGACTTTAAATGACGGTTGGATGTGAGTTATTACTTTTTCAACTAAAATAAGTGTGTTTAAAGTCATTTCTGTGCCTGAAATTGGTCAAAATTGAAGATTTTGAGTAAGCAAAACTCTGTAAAATTGGCAATTTTGGTCACTGTGAGGGTTTAAAAAGTGGTTATTCAACATGAGGCCCGATCCAAATGACATTTTGAATCATTTTTGGAAGAGTCCAAAAAATCCATTTTCTGATGAAAAACGATGACCCCGGACCAGTCGAACATTGAAAAAATGGTCAATATTGATGAAATTTTAACATTTAATCTTTTGACTTTAAATGACGGTTGGATGTGAGTTATTACTTTTTCAACTAAAATAAGTGTGTTTAAAGTCATTTCTTTGCCTGAAATTGGTCAAAATTGAAGATTTTGAGTAAGCAAAACTCTGTAAAAATGGCAATTTTGGTCACTGTGAGGGTTTAAAAAGTGGTTATTCAACATGAGGCCCGATCCAAATGACATTCTGAATCATTTTTGGTAGAGTGCAAAAAATCAATTTTCTGATGAAAAACGATGACCCCGGACCAGTCGAACGTTGAAAAAATGGTCAATATTGATGAAATTTTAACATTTAATCTTTTGACTTTAAATGACGGTTGGATGTGAGTTATTACTTTTTCAACTAAAATAAGTGTGTTTAAAGTCATTTCTGTGCCTGAAATTGGTCAAAATTTGAAGCTTTTGAGTAAGCAAAACTCTGTAAAAATGGCAATTTTGGTCACTTTGAGGGTTTAAAAAGTGGTTATTCAACATGAGGCCCGATCCAAATGACAATTTGAATCATTTTTGGAAGAGTCCAAAAAATCCATTTTCTGATGAAAAACGATGACCCCGGACCAGTCGAACATTGAAAAAATGGTCAATATTGATGAAATTTTAACATTTAATCTTTTGACTTTAAATGACGGTTGGATGTGAGTTATTACTTTTTCAACTAAAATAAGTGTGTTTAAAGTAATTTCTGTGCCTGAAATTGGTCAAAATTGAAGATTTTGAGTAAGCAAAACTCTGTAAAAATGGCAATTTTGGTCACTGTGAGGGTTTAAAAAGTGGTTATTCAACATGAGGCCCGATCCAAATGACATTCTGAATCATTTTTGGTAGAGTGCAAAAAATCAATTTTCTGATGAAAAACGATGACCCCGGACCAGTCGAACGTTGAAAAAATGGTCAATATTGATGACATTTTAACATTTAATCTTTTGACTTTAAATGACGGTTGGATGTGAGTTATTACTTTTTCAACTAAAATAAGTGTGTTTAAAGTCATTTCTGTGCCTGAAATTGGTCAAAATTTGAAGCTTTTGAGTAAGCAAAACTCTGTAAAAATGGCAATTTTGGTCACTGTGAGGGTTTAAAAAGTGGTTATTCAACATGAGGCCCGATCCAAATGACAATTTGAATAATTTTTGGAAGAGTCCAAAAAATCAATTTTCTGATGAAAAACGATGACCCCGGACCAGTCGAACATTGAAAAAATGGTCAATATTGATGAAATTTTAACATTTAATCTTTTGACTTTAAATGACGGTTGGATGTGAGTTATTACTTTTTCAACTAAAATAAGTGTGTTTAAAGTCATTTCTGTGCCTGAAATTGGTCAAAATTGAAGATTTTGAGTAAGCAAAACTCTGTAAAAATGGCAATTTTGGTCACTGTGAGGGTTTAAAAAGTGGTTATTCAACATGAGGCCCGATCCAAATGACATTCTGAATCATTTTTGGTAGAGTGCAAAAAATCAATTTTCTGATGAAAAACGATGACCCCGGACCAGTCGAACGTTGAAAAAATGGTCAATATTGATGAAATTTTAACATTTAATCTTTTGACTTTAAATAACGGTTGGATGTGAATTATTACTTTTTCAACTAAAATAAGTGTGTTTAAAGTCATTTCTGTGTCTGAAATTGGTCAAAATTTGAAGCTTTTGAGTAAGCAAAACTCTGTAAAAATGGCAATTTTGGTCACTTTGAGGGTTTAAAAAGTGGTTATTCAACATGAGGCCCGATCCAAATGACAATTTGAATCATTTTTGGAAGAGTCCAAAAAATCCATTTTCTGATGAAAAACGATGACCCCGGACCAGTCGAACATTGAAAAAATGGTCAATATTGATGAAATTTTAACATTTAATCTTTTGACTTTAAATGACGGTTGGATGTGAGTTATTACTTTTTCAACTAAAATAAGTGTGTTTAAAGTCATTTCTGTGCCTGAAATTGGTCAAAATTTGAAGCTTTTGAGTAAGCAAAACTCTGTAAAAATGGCAATTTTGGTCACTGTGAGGGTTTAAAAAGTGGTTATTCAACATGAGGCCCGATCCAAATGACATTTTGAATCATTTTTGGAAGAGTCCAAAAAATCCATTTTCTGATGAAAAACGATGACCCCGGACCAGTCGAACGTTGAAAAAATGGTCAATATTGATGAAATTTTAACATTTAATCTTTTGACTTTAAATGACGGTTGGATGTGAGTTATTACTTTTTCAACTAAAATAAGTGTGTTTAAAGTAATTTCTGTGCCTGAAATTGGTCAAAATTGAAGATTTTGAGTAAGCAAAACTCTGTAAAAATGGCAATTTTGGTCACTGTGAGGGTTTAAAAAGTGGTTATTCAACATGAGGCCCGATCCAAATGACATTTTGAATCATTTTTGGAAGAGTCCAAAAAATCCATTTTCTGATGAAAAACGATGACCCCGGACCAGTCGAACATTGAAAAAATGGTCAATATTGATGAAATTTTAACATTTAATCTTTTGACTTTAAATGACGGTTGGATGTGAGTTATTACTTTTTCAACTAAAATAAGTGTGTTTAAAGTCATTTCTTTGCCTGAAATTGGTCAAAATTGAAGATTTTGAGTAAGCAAAACTCTGTAAAAATGGCAATTTTGGTCACTGTGAGGGTTTAAAAAGTGGTTATTCAACATGAGGCCCGATCCAAATGACATTTTGAATCATTTTTGGAAGAGTCCAAAAAATCCATTTTCTGATGAAAAACGATGACCCCGGACCAGTCGAACGTTGAAAAAATGGTCAATATTGATGAAATTTTAACATTTAATCTTTTGACTTTAAATGACGGTTGGATGTGAGTTATTACTTTTTCAACTAAAATAAGTGTGTTTAAAGTCATTTCTGTCCCTGAAATTGGTCAAAATTGGAAGATTTTGAGTAAGCAAAACTCTGTAAAAATGGCAATTTTGGTCACTGTGAGGGTTTAAAAAGTGGTTATTCAACATGAGGCCCGATCCAAATGACATTTTGAATCATTTTTGGAAGAGTCCAAAAAATCCATTTTCTGATGAAAAACGATGACCCCGGACCAGTCGAACATTGAAAAAATGGTCAATATTGATGAAATTTTAACATTTAATCTTTTGACTTTAAATGACAGTTGGATGTGAGTTATTACTTTTTCAACTAAAATAAGTGTGTTTAAAGTCATTTCTGTGCCTGAAATTGGTCAAATTTGAAGCTTATGAGTAAGCAAAACTCTGTAAAAATGGCAATTTTGGTCACTGTGAGGGTTTAAAAAGTGGTTATTCAACATGAGGCCCGATCCAAATGACATTTTGAATCATTTTTGGAAGAGTCCAAAAAATCCATTTTCTGATGAAAAACGATGACCCCGGACCAGTCGAACGTTGAAAAAATGGTCAATATTGATGAAATTTTAACATTTAATCTTTTGACTTTAAATGACGGTTGGATTTGAGTTATTACTTTTTCAACTAAAATAAGTGTGTTTAAAGTCATTTCTGTGCCTGAAATTGGTCAAAATTGAAGATTTTGAGTAAGCAAAACTCTGTAAAAATGGCAATTTTGGTCACTGTGAGGGTTTAAAAAGTGGTTATTCAACATGAGGCCCGATCCAAATGACAATTTGAATCATTTTTGGAACAGTCCAAAAAATCAATTTTCTGATGAAAAACGATGACCCCGGACCAGTCGAACATTGAAAAAATGGTCAATATTGCTGAAATTTTAACATTTAATCTTTTGACTTTAAATGACGGTTGGATATGAATTATTACTTTTTCAACTAAAATAAGTGTGTTTAAAGTCATTTCTGTGCCTGAAATTGGTCAAAATTTGAAGCTTTTGAGTAAGCAAAACTCTGTAAAAATGGCAATTTTGGTCACTTTGAGGGTTTAAAAAGTGGTTATTCAACATGAGGCCCGATCCAAATGACAATTTGAATCATTTTTGGAAGAGTCCAAAAAATCAATTTTCTGATGAAAAACGATGACCCCGGACCAGTCGAACGTTGAAAAAATGGTCAATATTGATGAAATTTTAACATTTAATCTTTTGACTTTAAATGACGGTTGGATATGAATTATTACTTTTTCAACTAAAATAAGTGTGTTTAAAGTCATTTCTGTGCCTGAAATTGGTCAAATTTGAAGCTTATGAGTAAGCAAAACTCTGTAAAAATGGCAATTTTGGTCACTGTGAGGGTTTAAAAAGTGGTTATTCAACATGAGGCCCGATCCAAATGACATTTTGAATCATTTTTGGAAGAGTCCAAAAAATCCATTTTCTGATGAAAAACGATGACCCCGGACCAGTCGAACGTTGAAAAAATGGTCAATATTGATGAAATTTTAACATTTAATCTTTTGACTTTAAATGACGGTTGGATGTGAGTTATTACTTTTTCAACTAAAATAAGTGTGTTTAAAGTCATTTCTGTGCCTGAAATTGGTCAAAATTGAAGATTTTGAGTAAGCAAAACTCTGTAAAAATGGCAATTTTGGTCACTGTGAGGGTTTAAAAAGTGGTTATTCAACATGAGGCCCGATCCAAATGACATTTTGAATCATTTTTGGAAGAGTCCAAAAAATCCATTTTCTGATGAAAAACGATGACCCCGGACCAGTCGAACATTGAAAAAATGGTCAATATTGATGAAATTTTAACATTTAATCTTTTGACTTTAAATGACGGTTGGATGTGAGTTATTACTTTTTCAACTAAAATAAGTGTGTTTAAAGTCATTTCTTTGCCTGAAATTGGTCAAAATTGAAGATTTTGAGTAAGCAAAACTCTGTAAAAATGGCAATTTTGGTCACTGTGAGGGTTTAAAAAGTGGTTATTCAACATGAGGCCCGATCCAAATGACATTCTGAATCATTTTTGGTAGAGTGCAAAAAATCAATTTTCTGATGAAAAACGATGACCCCGGACCAGTCGAACGTTGAAAAAATGGTCAATATTGATGAAATTTTAACATTTAATCTTTTGACTTTAAATGACGGTTGGATGTGAGTTATTACTTTTTCAACTAAAATAAGTGTGTTTAAAGTCATTTCTGTCCCTGAAATTGGTCAAAATTGGAAGATTTTGAGTAAGCAAAACTCTGTAAAAATGGCAATTTTGGTCACTGTGAGGGTTTAAAAAGTGGTTATTCAACATGAGGCCCGATCCAAATGACATTTTGAATCATTTTTGGAAGAGTCCAAAAAATCCATTTTCTGATGAAAAACGATGACCCCGGACCAGTCGAACATTGAAAAAATGGTCAATATTGATGAAATTTTAACATTTAATCTTTTGACTTTAAATGACAGTTGGATGTGAGTTATTACTTTTTCAACTAAAATAAGTGTGTTTAAAGTCATTTCTGTGCCTGAAATTGGTCAAATTTGAAGCTTATGAGTAAGCAAAACTCTGTAAAAATGGCAATTTTGGTCACTGTGAGGGTTTAAAAAGTGGTTATTCAACATGAGGCCCGATCCAAATGACATTTTGAATCATTTTTGGAAGAGTCCAAAAAATCCATTTTCTGATGAAAAACGATGACCCCGGACCAGTCGAACGTTGAAAAAATGGTCAATATTGATGAAATTTTAACATTTAATCTTTTGACTTTAAATGACGGTTGGATTTGAGTTATTACTTTTTCAACTAAAATAAGTGTGTTTAAAGTCATTTCTGTGCCTGAAATTGGTCAAAATTGAAGATTTTGAGTAAGCAAAACTCTGTAAAAATGGCAATTTTGGTCACTGTGAGGGTTTAAAAAGTGGTTATTCAACATGAGGCCCGATCCAAATGACAATTTGAATCATTTTTGGAACAGTCCAAAAAATCAATTTTCTGATGAAAAACGATGACCCCGGACCAGTCGAACATTGAAAAAATGGTCAATATTGCTGAAATTTTAACATTTAATCTTTTGACTTTAAATGACGGTTGGATATGAATTATTACTTTTTCAACTAAAATAAGTGTGTTTAAAGTCATTTCTGTGCCTGAAATTGGTCAAAATTTGAAGCTTTTGAGTAAGCAAAACTCTGTAAAAATGGCAATTTTGGTCACTTTGAGGGTTTAAAAAGTGGTTATTCAACATGAGGCCCGATCCAAATGACAATTTGAATCATTTTTGGAAGAGTCCAAAAAATCAATTTTCTGATGAAAAACGATGACCCCGGACCAGTCGAACGTTGAAAAAATGGTCAATATTGATGAAATTTTAACATTTAATCTTTTGACTTTAAATGACGGTTGGATATGAATTATTACTTTTTCAACTAAAATAAGTGTGTTTAAAGTCATTTCTGTGCCTGAAATTGGTCAAATTTGAAGCTTATGAGTAAGCAAAACTCTGTAAAAATGGCAATTTTGGTCACTGTGAGGGTTTAAAAAGTGGTTATTCAACATGAGGCCCGATCCAAATGACATTTTGAATCATTTTTGGAAGAGTCCAAAAAATCCATTTTCTGATGAAAAACGATGACCCCGGACCAGTCGAACGTTGAAAAAATGGTCAATATTGATGAAATTTTAACATTTAATCTTTTGACTTTAAATGACGGTTGGATGTGAGTTATTACTTTTTCAACTAAAATAAGTGTGTTTAAAGTCATTTCTGTGCCTGAAATTGGTCAAAATTGAAGATTTTGAGTAAGCAAAACTCTGTAAAAATGGCAATTTTGGTCACTGTGAGGGTTTAAAAAGTGGTTATTCAACATGAGGCCCGATCCAAATGACATTTTGAATCATTTTTGGAAGAGTCCAAAAAATCCATTTTCTGATGAAAAACGATGACCCCGGACCAGTCGAACATTGAAAAAATGGTCAATATTGATGAAATTTTAACATTTAATCTTTTGACTTTAAATGACGGTTGGATGTGAGTTATTACTTTTTCAACTAAAATAAGTGTGTTTAAAGTCATTTCTTTGCCTGAAATTGGTCAAAATTGAAGATTTTGAGTAAGCAAAACTCTGTAAAAATGGCAATTTTGGTCACTGTGAGGGTTTAAAAAGTGGTTATTCAACATGAGGCCCGATCCAAATGACATTCTGAATCA
Source organism: Lissotriton vulgaris (assembly GCF_964263255.1). Taxonomy (NCBI): domain Eukaryota; kingdom Metazoa; phylum Chordata; class Amphibia; order Caudata; family Salamandridae; genus Lissotriton; species Lissotriton vulgaris. The sequence goes on from NW_028241264.1 coordinate 56,101, forward strand.
TTTTTGGTAGAGTGCAAAAAATCAATTTTCTGATGAAAAACGATGACCCCGGACCAGTCGAACGTTGAAAAAATGGTCAATATTGATGAAATTTTAACATTTAATCTTTTGACTTTAAATGACGGTTGGATGTGAGTTATTACTTTTTCAACTAAAATAAGTGTGTTTAAAGTCATTTCTGTGCCTGAAATTGGTCAAAATTTGAAGCTTTTGAGTAAGCAAAACTCTGTAAAAATGGCAATTTTGGTCACTGTGAGGGTTTAAAAAGTGGTTATTCAACATGAGGCCCGATCCAAATGACATTTTGAATCATTTTTGGAAGAGTCCAAAAAATCCATTTTCTGATGAAAAACGATGACCCCGGACCAGTCGAACGTTGAAAAAATGGTCAATATTGATGAAATTTTAACATTTAATCTTTTGACTTTAAATGACGGTTGGATGTGAGTTATTACTTTTTCAACTAAAATAAGTGTGTTTAAAGTCATTTCTGTGCCTGAAATTGGTCAAAATTGAAGATTTTGAGTAAGCAAAACTCTGTAAAAATGGCAATTTTGGTCACTGTGAGGGTTTAAAAAGTGGTTATTCAACATGAGGCCCGATCCAAATGACATTTTGAATCATTTTTGGAAGAGTCCAAAAAATCCATTTTCTGATGAAAAACGATGACCCCGGACCAGTCGAACATTGAAAAAATGGTCAATATTGATGAAATTTTAACATTTAATCTTTTGACTTTAAATGACGGTTGGATGTGAGTTATTACTTTTTCAACTAAAATAAGTGTGTTTAAAGTCATTTCTTTGCCTGAAATTGGTCAAAATTGAAGATTTTGAGTAAGCAAAACTCTGTAAAAATGGCAATTTTGGTCACTGTGAGGGTTTAAAAAGTGGTTATTCAACATGAGGCCCGATCCAAATGACATTCTGAATCATTTTTGGTAGAGTGCAAAAAATCAATTTTCTGATGAAAAACGATGACCCCGGACCAGTCGAACGTTGAAAAAATGGTCAATATTGATGAAATTTTAACATTTAATCTTTTGACTTTAAATGACGGTTGGATGTGAGTTATTACTTTTTCAACTAAAATAAGTGTGTTTAAAGTCATTTCTGTGCCTGAAATTGGTCAAAATTTGAAGCTTTTGAGTAAGCAAAACTCTGTAAAAATGGCAATTTTGGTCACTTTGAGGGTTTAAAAAGTGGTTATTCAACATGAGGCCCGATCCAAATGACAATTTGAATCATTTTTGGAAGAGTCCAAAAAATCCATTTTCTGATGAAAAACGATGACCCCGGACCAGTCGAACATTGAAAAAATGGTCAATATTGATGAAATTTTAACATTTAATCTTTTGACTTTAAATGACGGTTGGATGTGAGTTATTACTTTTTCAACTAAAATAAGTGTGTTTAAAGTCATTTCTGTGCCTGAAATTGGTCAAAATTGAAGATTTTGAGTAAGCAAAACTCTGTAAAAATGGCAATTTTGGTCACTGTGAGGGTTTAAAAAGTGGTTATTCAACATGAGGCCCGATCCAAATGACATTCTGAATCATTTTTGGTAGAGTGCAAAAAATCAATTTTCTGATGAAAAACGATGACCCCGGACCAGTCGAACGTTGAAAAAATGGTCAATATTGATGAAATTTTAACATTTAATCTTTTGACTTTAAATGACGGTTGGATGTGAGTTATTACTTTTTCAACTAAAATAAGTGTGTTTAAAGTCATTTCTGTGCCTGAAATTGGTCAAAATTTGAAGCTTTTGAGTAAGCAAAACTCTGTAAAAATGGCAATTTTGGTCACTGTGAGGGTTTAAAAAGTGGTTATTCAACATGAGGCCCGATCCAAATGACATTTTGAATCATTTTTGGTAGAGTGCAAAAAATCAATTTTCTGATGAAAAATGATGACCCCGGACCAGTCGAACGTTGAAAAAATGGTCAATATTGATGAAATTTTAACATTTAATCTTTTGACTTTAAATGACGGTTGGATGTGAGTTATTACTTTTTCAACTAAAATAAGTGTGTTTAAAGTCATTTCTGTGCCTGAAATTGGTCAAAATTTGAAGCTTTTGAGTAAGCAAAACTCTGTAAAAATGGCAATTTTGGTCACTTTGAGGGTTTAAAAAGTGGTTATTCAACATGAGGCCCGATCCAAATGACAATTTGAATCATTTTTGGAAGAGTCCAAAAAATCAATTTTCTGATGAAAAACGATGACCCCGGACCAGTCGAACATTGAAAAAATGGTCAATATTGATGAAATTTTAACATTTAATCTTTTGACTTTAAATGACGGTTGGATGTGAGTTATTACTTTTTCAACTAAAATAAGTGTGTTTAAAGTCATTTCTGTGTCTGAAATTGGTCAAAATTTGAAGCTTTTGAGTAAGCAAAACTCTGTAAAAATGGCAATTTTGGTCACTTTGAGGGTTTAAAAAGTGGTTATTCAACATGAGGCCCGATCCAAATGACAATTTGAATCATTTTTGGAAGAGTCAAAAAAATCCATTTTCTGATGAAAAACGATGACCCCGGACCAGTCGAACATTGAAAAAATTGGTCAATATTGATGAAATTTTAACATTTAATCTTTTGACTTTAAATGACGGTTGGATGTGAGTTATTACTTTTTCAACTAAAATAAGTGTGTTTAAAGTCATTTCTGTGCCTGAAATTGGTCAAAATTGAAGATTTTGAGTAAGCAAAACTCTGTAAAAATGGCAATTTTGGTCACTGTGAGGGTTTAAAAAGTGGTTATTCAACATGAGGCCCGATCCAAATGACATTCTGAATCATTTTTGGTAGAGTGCAAAAAATCAATTTTCTGATGAAAAACGATGACCCCGGACCAGTCGAACGTTGAAAAAATGGTCAATATTGCTGAAATTTTAACATTTAATCTTTTGACTTTAAATGACGGTTGGATATGAATTATTACTTTTTCAACTAAAATAAGTGTGTTTAAAGTCATTTCTGTGCCTGAAATTGGTCAAAATTTGAAGCTTTTGAGTAAGCAAAACTCTGTAAAAATGGCAATTTTGCTCACTTTGAGGGTTTAAAAAGTGGTTATTCAACATGAGGCCCGATCCAAATGACATTTTGAATCATTTTTGGAAGAGTCCAAAAAATCCATTTTCTGATGAAAAACGATGACCCCGGACAAGTCGAACGTTGAAAAAATGGTCAATATTGATGAAATATTAACATTTAATCTTTTGACTTTAAATGACGGTTGGATGTGAGTTATTAATTTTTCAACTAAAATTAGTGTGTTTAAAGTCATTTCTGTGCCTGAAATTGGTAAAAATTCGAAGATTTTGAGTAAGCAAATCTCTGTAAAAATGGCAATTTTGGTCACTGTGAGGGTTTAAAAAGTGGTTATTCAACATGAGGCCTGATCCAAATGACATTTTGAATCATTTTTGGTAGAGTCCAAAAAATCAATTTTCTGATGAAAAACGATGACCCGGACCAGTCGAACGTTGAAAAAATGGTCAATATTGATGAAATTTTAACATTTAATCTTTTGACTTTAAATGACGGTTGGATATGAATTATTACTATTTCAACTAAAATAAGTGTGTTTAAAGTCATTTCTGTGCCTGAAATTGGTCAAATTTGAAGATTTTGAGTAAGCAAAACTCTGTAAAAATGGCAATTTTGGTCACTGTGAGGGTTTAAAAAGTGGTTATTCAACATGAGGCCCGATCCAAATGACATTCTGAATCATTTTTGGTAGAGTGCAAAAAATCAATTTTCTGATGAAAAACGATGACCCCGGACCAGTCGAACGTTGAAAAAATGGTCAATATTGATGAAATTTTAACATTTAATCTTTTGACTTTAAATGACGGTTGGATGTGAGTTATTACTTTTTCAACTAAAATAAGTGTGTTTAAAGTCATTTCTGTGCCTGAAATTGGTCAAAATTTGAAGCTTTTGAGTAAGAAAAACTCTGTAAAAATGGCAATTTTGGTCACTTTGAGGGTTTAAAAAGTGGTTATTCAACATGAGGCCCGATCCAAATGACAATTTGAATCATTTTTGGAAGAGTCCAAAAAATCCATTTTCTGATGAAAAACGATGACCCCGGACCAGTCGAACATTGAAAAAATGGTCAATATTGATGAAATTTTAACATTTAATCTTTTGACTTTAAATGACGGTTGGATGTGAGTTATTACTTTTTCAACTAAAATAAGTGTGTTTAAAGTCATTTCTGTGCCCGAAATTGGTCAAAATTTGAAGCTTTTGAGTAAGCAAAACTCTGTAAAAATGGCAATTTTGGTCACTGTGAGGGTTTAAAAAGTGGTTATTCAACATGAGGCCCGATCCAAATGACATTTTGAATCATTTTTGGAAGAGTCCAAAAAATCCATTTTCTGATGAAAAACGATGACCCCGGACCAGTCGAACGTTGAAAAAATGGTCAATATTGATGAAATTTTAACATTTAATCTTTTGACTTTAAATGACGGTTGGATGTGAGTTATTACTTTTTCAACTAAAATAAGTGTGTTTAAAGTCATTTCTGTGCCTGAAATTGGTCAAAATTGAAGATTTTGAGTAAGCAAAACTCTGTAAAAATGGCAATTTTGGTCACTGTGAGGGTTTAAAAAGTGGTTATTCAACATGAGGCCCGATCCAAATGACATTTTGAATCATTTTTGGAAGAGTCCAAAAAATCCATTTTCTGATGAAAAACGATGACCCCGGACCAGTCGAACATTGAAAAAATGGTCAATATTGATGAAATTTTAACATTTAATCTTTTGACTTTAAATGACGGTTGGATGTGAGTTATTACTTTTTCAACTAAAATAAGTGTGTTTAAAGTCATTTCTTTGCCTGAAATTGGTCAAAATTGAAGATTTTGAGTAAGCAAAACTCTGTAAAAATGGCAATTTTGGTCACTGTGAGGGTTTAAAAAGTGGTTATTCAACATGAGGCCCGATCCAAATGACATTCTGAATCATTTTTGGTAGAGTGCAAAAAATCAATTTTCTGATGAAAAACGATGACCCCGGACCAGTCGAACGTTGAAAAAATGGTCAATATTGATGAAATTTTAACATTTAATCTTTTGACTTTAAATGACGGTTGTATGTGAGTTATTACTTTTTCAACTAAAATAAGTGTGTTTAAAGTCATTTCTGTGTCTGAAATTGGTCAAAATTTGAAGCTTTTGAGTAAGCAAAACTCTGTAAAAATGGCAATTTTGGTCACTGTGAGGGTTTAAAAAGTGGTTATTCAACATGAGGCCCGATCCAAATGACATTTTGAATCATTTTTGGAAGAGTCCAAAAAATCCATTTTCTGATGAAAAACGATGACCCCGGACCAGTCGAACATTGAAAAAATTGGTCAATATTGATGAAATTTTAACATTTAATCTTTTGACTTTAAATGACGGTTGGATGTGAGTTATTACTTTTTCAACTAAAATAAGTGTGTTTAAAGTCATTTCTGTGCCTGAAATTGGTCAAAATTGAAGATTTTGAGTAAGCAAAACTCTGTAAAAATGGCAATTTTGGTCACTGTGAGGGTTTAAAAAGTGGTTATTCAACATGAGGCCCGATCCAAATGACATTTTGAATCATTTTTGGAAGAGTCCAAAAAATCCATTTTCTGATGAAAAACGATGACCCCGGACCAGTCGAACGTTGAAAAAATGGTCAATATTGATGAAATTTTAACATTTAATCTTTTGACTTTAAATGACGGTTGGATGTGAGTTATTACTTTTTCAACTAAAATAAGTGTGTTTAAAGTCATTTCTGTCCCTGAAATTGGTCAAAATTGGAAGATTTTGAGTAAGCAAAACTCTGTAAAAATGTCAATTTTGGTCACTGTGAGGGTTTAAAAAGTGGTTATTCAACATGAGGCCCGATCCAAATGACATTTTGAATCATTTTTGGAAGAGTCCAAAAAATCAATTTTCTGATGAAAAACGATGACCCCGGACCAGTCGAACATTGAAAAAATGGTCAATATTGATGAAATTTTAACATTTAATCTTTTGACTTTAAATGACAGTTGGATGTGAGTTATTACTTTTTCAACTAAAATAAGTGTGTTTAAAGTCATTTCTGTGCCTGAAATTGGTCAAATTTGAAGCTTATGAGTAAGCAAAACTCTGTAAAAATGGCAATTTTGGTCACTGTGAGGGTTTAAAAAGTGGTTATTCAACATGAGGCCCGATCCAAATGACATTTTGAATCATTTTTGGAAGAGTCCAAAAAATCCATTTTCTGATGAAAAACGATGACCCCGGACCAGTCGAACGTTGAAAAAATGGTCAATATTGATGAAATTTTAACATTTAATCTTTTGACTTTAAATGACGGTTGGATGTGAGTTATTACTTTTTCAACTAAAATAAGTGTGTTTAAAGTCATTTCTGTGCCTGAAATTGGTCAAAATTGAAGATTTTGAGTAAGCAAAACTCTGTAAAAATGGCAATTTTGGTCACTGTGAGGGTTTAAAAAGTGGTTATTCAACATGAGGCCCGATCCAAATGACATTTTGAATCATTTTTGGAAGACTCCAAAAAATCCATTTTCTGATGAAAAACGATGACCCCGGACCAGTCGAACATTGAAAAAATGGTCAATATTGATGAAATTTTAACATTTAATCTTTTGACTTTAAATGACGGTTGGATGTGAGTTATTACTTTTTCAACTAAAATAAGTGTGTTTAAAGTCATTTCTTTGCCTGAAATTGGTCAAAATTGAAGATTTTGAGTAAGCAAAACTCTGTAAAAATGGCAATTTTGGTCACTGTGAGGGTTTAAAAAGTGGTTATTCAACATGAGGCCCGATCCAAATGACATTCTGAATCATTTTTGGTAGAGTGCAAAAAATCAATTTTCTGATGAAAAACGATGACCCCGGACCAGTCGAACGTTGAAAAAATGGTCAATATTGATGAAATTTTAACATTTAATCTTTTGACTTTAAATGACGGTTGGATGTGAGTTATTACTTTTTCAACTAAAATAAGTGTGTTTAAAGTCATTTCTGTGCCTGAAATTGGTCAAAATTTGAAGCTTTTGAGTAAGCAAAACTCTGTAAAAATGGCAATTTTGGTCACTGTGAGGGTTTAAAAAGTGGTTATTCAACATGAGGCCCGATCCAAATGACATTTTGAATCATTTTTGGAAGAGTCCAAAAAATCCATTTTCTGATGAAAAACGATGACCCCGGACCAGTCGAACGTTGAAAAAATGGTCAATATTGATGAAATTTTAACATTTAATCTTTTGACTTTAAATGACGGTTGGATGTGAGTTATTACTTTTTCAACTAAAATAAGTGTGTTTAAAGTCATTTCTGTGCCTGAAATTGGTCAAAATTGAAGATTTTGAGTAAGCAAAACTCTGTAAAAATGGCAATTTTGGTCACTGTGAGGGTTTAAAAAGTGGTTATTCAACATGAGGCCCGATCCAAATGACATTTTGAATCATTTTTGGAAGAGTCCAAAAAATCCATTTTCTGATGAAAAACGATGACCCCGGACCAGTCGAACATTGAAAAAATGGTCAATATTGATGAAATTTTAACATTTAATCTTTTGACTTTAAATGACGGTTGGATGTGAGTTATTACTTTTTCAACTAAAATAAGTGTGTTTAAAGTCATTTCTTTGCCTGAAATTGGTCAAAATTGAAGATTTTGAGTAAGCAAAACTCTGTAAAAATGGCAATTTTGGTCACTGTGAGGGTTTAAAAAGTGGTTATTCAACATGAGGCCCGATCCAAATGACATTCTGAATCATTTTTGGTAGAGTGCAAAAAATCAATTTTCTGATGAAAAACGATGACCCCGGACCAGTCGAACGTTGAAAAAATGGTCAATATTGATGAAATTTTAACATTTAATCTTTTGACTTTAAATGACGGTTGGATGTGAGTTATTACTTTTTCAACTAAAATAAGTGTGTTTAAAGTCATTTCTGTGCCTGAAATTGGTCAAAATTTGAAGCTTTTGAGTAAGCAAAACTCTGTAAAAATGGCAATTTTGGTCACTTTGAGGGTTTAAAAAGTGGTTATTCAACATGAGGCCCGATCCAAATGACAATTTGAATCATTTTTGGAAGAGTCCAAAAAATCCATTTTCTGATGAAAAACGATGACCCCGGACCAGTCGAACATTGAAAAAATGGTCAATATTGATGAAAATTTAACATTTAATCTTTTGACTTTAAATGACGGTTGGATGTGAGTTATTACTTTTTCAACTAAAATAAGTGTGTTTAAAGTCATTTCTGTGCCTGAAATTGGTCAAAATTGAAGATTTTGAGTAAGCAAAACTCTGTAAAAATGGCAATTTTGGTCACTGTGAGGGTTTAAAAAGTGGTTATTCAACATGAGGCCCGATCCAAATGACATTCTGAATCATTTTTGGTAGAGTGCAAAAAATCAATTTTCTGATGAAAAACGATGACCCCGGACCAGTCGAACGTTGAAAAAATGGTCAATATTGATGAAATTTTAACATTTAATCTTTTGACTTTAAATGACGGTTGGATGTGAGTTATTACTTTTTCAACTAAAATAAGTGTGTTTAAAGTCATTTCTGTGCCTGAAATTGGTCAAAATTTGAAGCTTTTGAGTAAGCAAAACTCTGTAAAAATGGCAATTTTGGTCACTGTGAGGGTTTAAAAAGTGGTTATTCAACATGAGGCCCGATCCAAATGACATTTTGAATCATTTTTGGTAGAGTGCAAAAAATCAATTTTCTGATGAAAAATGATGACCCCGGACCAGTCGAACGTTGAAAAAATGGTCAATATTGATGAAATTTTAACATTTAATCTTTTGACTTTAAATGACGGTTGGATGTGAGTTATTACTTTTTCAACTAAAATAAGTGTGTTTAAAGTCATTTCTGTGCCTGAAATTGGTCAAAATTTGAAGCTTTTGAGTAAGCAAAACTCTGTAAAAATGGCAATTTTGGTCACTTTGAGGGTTTAAAAAGTGGTTATTCAACATGAGGCCCGATCCAAATGACAATTTGAATCATTTTTGGAAGAGTCCAAAAAATCAATTTTCTGATGAAAAACGATGACCCCGGACCAGTCGAACATTGAAAAAATGGTCAATATTGATGAAATTTTAACATTTAATCTTTTGACTTTAAATGACGGTTGGATGTGAGTTATTACTTTTTCAACTAAAATAAGTGTGTTTAAAGTCATTTCTGTGCCTGAAATTGGTCAAAATTGAAGATTTTGAGTAAGCAAAACTCTGTAAAAATGGCAATTTTGGTCACTGTGAGGGTTTAAAAAGTGGTTATTCAACATGAGGCCCGATCCAAATGACATTCTGAATCATTTTTGGTAGAGTGCAAAAAATCAATTTTCTGATGAAAAACGATGACCCCGGACCAGTCGAACGTTGAAAAAATGGTCAATATTGATGAAATTTTAACATTTAATCTTTTGACTTTAAATGACGGTTGGATGTGAGTTATTACTTTTTCAACTAAAATAAGTGTGTTTAAAGTCATTTCTGTGTCTGAAATTGGTCAAAATTTGAAGCTTTTGAGTAAGCAAAACTCTGTAAAAATGGCAATTTTGGTCACTTTGAGGGTTTAAAAAGTGGTTATTCAACATGAGGCCCGATCCAAATGACAATTTGAATCATTTTTGGAAGAGTCAAAAAAATCCATTTTCTGATGAAAAACGATGACCCCGGACCAGTCGAACATTGAAAAAATTGGTCAATATTGATGAAATTTTAACATTTAATCTTTTGACTTTAAATGACGGTTGGATGTGAGTTATTACTTTTTCAACTAAAATAAGTGTGTTTAAAGTCATTTCTGTGCCTGAAATTGGTCAAAATTGAAGATTTTGAGTAAGCAAAACTCTGTAAAAATGGCAATTTTGGTCACTGTGAGGGTTTAAAAAGTGGTTATTCAACATGAGGCCCGATCCAAATGACATTCTGAATCATTTTTGGTAGAGTGCAAAAAATCAATTTTCTGATGAAAAACGATGACCCCGGACCAGTCGAACGTTGAAAAAATGGTCAATATTGCTGAAATTTTAACATTTAATCTTTTGAATTTAAATGACGGTTGGATATGAATTATTACTTTTTCAACTAAAATAAGTGTGTTTAAAGTCATTTCTGTGCCTGAAATTGGTCAAAATTTGAAGCTTTTGAGTAAGCAAAACTCTGTAAAAATGGCAATTTTGCTCACTTTGAGGGTTTAAAAAGTGGTTATTCAACATGAGGCCCGATCCAAATGACATTTTGAATCATTTTTGGAAGAGTCCAAAAAATCCATTTTCTGATGAAAAACGATGACCCCGGACAAGTCGAACGTTGAAAAAATGGTCAATATTGATGAAATATTAACATTTAATCTTTTGACTTTAAATGACGGTTGGATGTGAGTTATTAATTTTTCAACTAAAATTAGTGTGTTTAAAGTCATTTCTGTGCCTGAAATTGGTAAAAATTCGAAGATTTTGAGTAAGCAAATCTCTGTAAAAATGGCAATTTTGGTCACTGTGAGGGTTTAAAAAGTGGTTATTCAACATGAGGCCTGATCCAAATGACATTTTGAATCATTTTTGGTAGAGTCCAAAAAATCAATTTTCTGATGAAAAACGATGACCCGGACCAGTCGAACGTTGAAAAAATGGTCAATATTGATGAAATTTTAACATTTAATCTTTTGACTTTAAATGACGATTGGATATGAATTATTACTATTTCAACTAAAATAAGTGTGTTTAAAGTCATTTCTGTGCCTGAAATTGGTCAAATTTGAAGATTTTGAGTAAGCAAAACTCTGTAAAAATGGCAATTTTGGTCACTGTGAGGGTTTAAAAAGTGGTTATTCAACATGAGGCCCGATCCAAATGACATTCTGAATCATTTTTGGTAGAGTGCAAAAAATCAATTTTCTGATGAAAAACGATGACCCCGGACCAGTCGAACGTTGAAAAAATGGTCAATATTGATGAAATTTTAACATTTAATCTTTTGACTTTAAATGACGGTTGGATGTGAGTTATTACTTTTTCAACTAAAATAAGTGTGTTTAAAGTCATTTCTGTGCCTGAAATTGGTCAAAATTTGAAGCTTTTGAGTAAGAAAAACTCTGTAAAAATGGCAATTTTGGTCACTTTGAGGGTTTAAAAAGTGGTTATTCAACATGAGGCCCGATCCAAATGACAATTTGAATCATTTTTGGAAGAGTCCAAAAAATCCATTTTCTGATGAAAAACGATGACCCCGGACCAGTCGAACATTGAAAAAATGGTCAATATTGATGAAATTTTAACATTTAATCTTTTGACTTTAAATGACGGTTGGATGTGAGTTATTACTTTTTCAACTAAAATAAGTGTGTTTAAAGTCATTTCTGTGCCTGAAATTGGTCAAAATTTGAAGCTTTTGAGTAAGCAAAACTCTGTAAAAATGGCAATTTTGGTCACTGTGAGGGTTTAAAAAGTGGTTATTCAACATGAGGCCCGATCCAAATGACATTTTGAATCATTTTTGGAAGAGTCCAAAAAATCCATTTTCTGATGAAAAACGATGACCCCGGACCAGTCGAACGTTGAAAAAATGGTCAATATTGATGAAATTTTAACATTTAATCTTTTGACTTTAAATGACGGTTGGATGTGAGTTATTAATTTTTCAACTAAAATAAGTGTGTTTAAAGTCATTTCTGTGCCTGAAATTGGTCAAAATTGAAGATTTTGAGTAAGCAAAACTCTGTAAAAATGGCAATTTTGGTCACTGTGAGGGTTTAAAAAGTGGTTATTCAACATGAGGCCCGATCCAAATGACATTCTGAATCATTTTTGGTAGAGTGCAAAAAATCAATTTTCTGATGAAAAACGATGACCCCGGACCAGTCGAACGTTGAAAAAATGGTCAATATTGATGAAATTTTAACATTTAATCTTTTGACTTTAAATGACGGTTGTATGTGAGTTATTACTTTTTCAACTAAAATAAGTGTGTTTAAAGTCATTTCTGTGTCTGAAATTGGTCAAAATTTGAAGCTTTTGAGTAAGCAAAACTCTGTAAAAATGGCAATTTTGGTCACTGTGAGGGTTTAAAAAGTGGTTATTCAACATGAGGCCCGATCCAAATGACATTTTGAATCATTTTTGGAAGAGTCCAAAAAATCCATTTTCTGATGAAAAACGATGACCCCGGACCAGTCGAACATTGAAAAAATTGGTCAATATTGATGAAATTTTAACATTTAATCTTTTGACTTTAAATGACGGTTGGATGTGAGTTATTACTTTTTCAACTAAAATAAGTGTGTTTAAAGTCATTTCTGTGCCTGAAATTGGTCAAAATTGAAGATTTTGAGTAAGCAAAACTCTGTAAAAATGGCAATTTTGGTCACTGTGAGGGTTTAAAAAGTGGTTATTCAACATGAGGCCCGATCCAAATGACATTCTGAATCATTTTTGGTAGAGTGCAAAAAATCAATTTTCTGATGAAAAACGATGACCCCGGACCAGTCGAACGTTGAAAAAATGGTCAATATTGCTGAAATTTTAACATTTAATCTTTTGACTTTAAATGACGGTTGGATATGAATTATTACTTTTTCAACTAAAATAAGTGTGTTTAAAGTCATTTCTGTGCCTGAAATTGGTCAAAATTTGAAGCTTTTGAGTAAGCAAAACTCTGTAAAAATGGCAATTTTGGTCACTTTGAGGGTTTAAAAAGTGGTTATTCAACATGAGGCCCGATCCAAATGACAATTTGAATCATTTTTGGAAGAGTCCAAAAAATCCATTTTCTGATGAAAAACGATGACCCCGGACCAGTCGAACATTGAAAAAATGGTCAATATTGATAAAATTTTAACATTTAATCTTTTGACTTTAAATGACGGTTGGATATGAATTATTACTTTTTCAACTAAAATAAGTGTGTTTAAAGTCATTTCTGTGCCTGAAATTGGTCAAATTTGAAGATTTTGAGTAAGCAAAACTCTGTAAAAATGGCAATTTTGGTCACTGTGAGGGTTTAAAAAGTGGTTATTCAACATGAGGCCCGATCCAAATGACATTTTGAATCATTTTTGGAAGAGTCCAAAAAATCCATTTTCTGATGAAAACGATGACCCCGGACCAGTCGAACATTGAAAAAATGGTCAATATTGATGAAATTTTAACATTTAATCTTTTGACTTTAAATGACGGTTGGATGTGAGTTATTACGTTTTCAACTAAAATAAGTGTGTTTAAAGTCATTTCTTTGCCTGAAATTGGTCAAAATTGAAGATTTTGAGTAAGCAAAACTCTGTAAAAATGGCAATTTTGGTCACTGTGAGGGTTTAAAAAGTGGTTATTTAACATGAGGCCCGATCCAAATGACATTCTGAATCATTTTTGGTAGAGTGCAAAAAATCAATTTTCTGATGAAAAACGATGACCCCGGACCAGTCGAACGTTGAAAAAATGGTCAATATTGATGAAATTTTAACATTTAATCTTTTGACTTTAAATGACGGTTGGATGTGAGTTATTACTTTTTCAACTAAAATAAGTGTGTTTAAAGTCATTTCTGTGTCTGAAATTGGTCAAAATTTGAAGCTTTTGAGTAAGCAAAACTCTGTAAAAATGGCAATTTTGGTCACTTTGAGGGTTTAAAAAGTGGTTATTCAACATGAGGCCCGATCCAAATGACAATTTGAATCATTTTTGGAAGAGTCCAAAAAATCCATTTTCTGATGAAAAACGATGACCCCGGACCAGTCGAACATTGAAAAAATGGTCAATATTGATGAAATTTTAACATTTAATCTTTTGACTTTAAATGACGGTTGGATGTGAGTTATTACTTTTTCAACTAAAATAAGTGTGTTTAAAGTCATTTCTGTGCCTGAAATTGGTCAAAATTGAAGATTTTGAGTAAGCAAAACTCTGTAAAAATGGCAATTTTGGTCACTGTGAGGGTTTAAAAAGTGGTTATTCAACATGAGGCCCGATCCAAATGACATTCTGAATCATTTTTGGTAGAGTGCAAAAAATCAATTTTCTGATGAAAAACGATGACCCCGGACCAGTCGAACGTTGAAAAAATGGTCAATATTGCTGAAATTTTAACATTTAATCTTTTGACTTTAAATGACGGTTGGATATGAATTATTACTTTTTCAACTAAAATAAGTGTGTTTAAAGTCATTTCTGTGCCTGAAATTGGTCAAAATTTGAAGCTTTTGAGTAAGCAAAACTCTGTAAAAATGGCAATTTTGGTCACTTTGAGGGTTTAAAAAGTGGTTATTCAACATGAGGCCCGATCCAAATGACAATTTGAATCATTTTTGGAAGAGTCCAAAAAATCCATTTTCTGAGGAAAAACGATGACCCCGGACCAGTCGAACATTGAAAAAATGGTCAATATTGATGAAATTTTAACATTTAATCTTTTGACTTTAAATGACGGTTGGATGTGAGTTATTACTTTTTCAACTAAAATAAGTGTGTTTAAAGTCATTTCTGTGCCTGAAATTGGTCAAAATTGAAGATTTTGAGTAAGCAAAACTCTGTAAAAATGGCAATTTTGGTCACTGTGAGGGTTTAAAAAGTGGTTATTCAACATGAGGCCCGATCCAAATGACATTCTGAATCATTTTTGGTAGAGTGCAAAAAATCAATTTTCTGATGAAAAACGATGACCCCGGACCAGTCGAACGTTGAAAAAATGGTCAATATTGCTGAAATTTTAACATTTAATCTTTTGACTTTAAATGACGGTTGGATATGAATTATTACTTTTTCAACTAAAATAAGTGTGTTTAAAGTCATTTCTGTGCCTGAAATTGGTCAAAATTTGAAGCTTTTGAGTAAGCAAAACTCTGTAAAAATGGCAATTTTGGTCACTTTGAGGGTTTAAAAAGTGGTTATTCAACATGAGGCCCGATCCAAATGACAATTTGAATCATTTTTGGAAGAGTCCAAAAAATCCATTTTCTGATGAAAAACGATGACCCCGGACCAGTCGAACATTGAAAAAATGGTCAATATTGATGAAATTTTAACATTTAATCTTTTGACTTTAAATGACGGTTGGATGTGAGTTATTACTTTTTCAACTAAAATAAGTGTGTTTAAAGTCATTTCTGTGCCTGAAATTGGTCAAAATTGAAGATTTTGAGTAAGCAAAACTCTGTAAAAATGGCAATTTTGGTCACTGTGAGGGTTTAAAAAGTGGTTATTCAACATGAGGCCTGATCCAAATGACATTTTGAATCATTTTTGGTAGAGTCCAAAAAATCAATTTTCTGATGAAAAACGATGACCCGGACCAGTCGAACGTTGAAAAAATGGTCAATATTGATGAAATTTTAACATTTAATCTTTTGACTTTAAATGACGATTGGATATGAATTATTACTATTTCAACTAAAATAAGTGTGTTTAAAGTCATTTCTGTGCCTGAAATTGGTCAAATTTGAAGATTTTGAGTAAGCAAAACTCTGTAAAAATGGCAATTTTGGTCACTGTGAGGGTTTAAAAAGTGGTTATTCAACATGAGGCCCGATCCAAATGACATTCTGAATCATTTTTGGTAGAGTGCAAAAAATCAATTTTCTGATGAAAAACGATGACCCCGGACCAGTCGAACGTTGAAAAAATGGTCAATATTGATGAAATTTTAACATTTAATCTTTTGACTTTAAATGACGGTTGGATGTGAGTTATTACTTTTTCAACTAAAATAAGTGTGTTTAAAGTCATTTCTGTGCCTGAAATTGGTCAAAATTTGAAGCTTTTGAGTAAGAAAAACTCTGTAAAAATGGCAATTTTGGTCACTTTGAGGGTTTAAAAAGTGGTTATTCAACATGAGGCCCGATCCAAATGACAATTTGAATCATTTTTGGAAGAGTCCAAAAAATCCATTTTCTGATGAAAAACGATGACCCCGGACCAGTCGAACATTGAAAAAATGGTCAATATTGATGAAATTTTAACATTTAATCTTTTGACTTTAAATGACGGTTGGATGTGAGTTATTACTTTTTCAACTAAAATAAGTGTGTTTAAAGTCATTTCTGTGCCTGAAATTGGTCAAAATTTGAAGCTTTTGAGTAAGCAAAACTCTGTAAAAATGGCAATTTTGGTCACTGTGAGGGTTTAAAAAGTGGTTATTCAACATGAGGCCCGATCCAAATGACATTTTGAATCATTTTTGGAAGAGTCCAAAAAATCCATTTTCTGATGAAAAACGATGACCCCGGACCAGTCGAACGTTGAAAAAATGGTCAATATTGATGAAATTTTAACATTTAATCTTTTGACTTTAAATGACGGTTGGATGTGAGTTATTACTTTTTCAACTAAAATAAGTGTGTTTAAAGTCATTTCTGTGCCTGAAATTGGTCAAAATTGAAGATTTTGAGTAAGCAAAACTCTGTAAAAATGGCAATTTTGGTCACTGTGAGGGTTTAAAAAGTGGTTATTCAACATGAGGCCCGATCCAAATGACATTTTGAATCATTTTTGGAAGAGTCCAAAAAATCCATTTTCTGATGAAAAACGATGACCCCGGACCAGTCGAACATTGAAAAAATGGTCAATATTGATGAAATTTTAACATTTAATCTTTTGACTTTAAATGACGGTTGGATGTGAGTTATTACTTTTTCAACTAAAATAAGTGTGTTTAAAGTCATTTCTTTGCCTGAAATTGGTCAAAATTGAAGATTTTGAGTAAGCAAAACTCTGTAAAAATGGCAATTTTGGTCACTGTGAGGGTTTAAAAAGTGGTTATTCAACATGAGGCCCGATCCAAATGACATTCTGAATCATTTTTGGTAGAGTGCAAAAAATCAATTTTCTGATGAAAAACGATGACCCCGGACCAGTCGAACGTTGAAAAAATGGTCAATATTGATGAAATTTTAACATTTAATCTTTTGACTTTAAATGACGGTTGTATGTGAGTTATTACTTTTTCAACTAAAATAAGTGTGTTTAAAGTCATTTCTGTGTCTGAAATTGGTCAGAATTTGAAGCTTTTGAGTAAGCAAAACTCTGTAAAAATGGCAATTTTGGTCACTGTGAGGGTTTAAAAAGTGGTTATTCAACATGAGGCCCGATCCAAATGACATTTTGAATCATTTTTGGAAGAGTCCAAAAAATCCATTTTCTGATGAAAAACGATGACCCCGGACCAGTCGAACATTGAAAAAATTGGTCAATATTGATGAAATTTTAACATTTAATCTTTTGACTTTAAATGACGGTTGGATGTGAGTTATTACTTTTTCAACTAAAATAAGTGTGTTTAAAGTCATTTCTGTGCCTGAAATTGGTCAAAATTGAAGATTTTGAGTAAGCAAAACTCTGTAAAAATGGCAATTTTGGTCACTGTGAGGGTTTAAAAAGTGGTTATTCAACATGAGGCCCGATCCAAATGACATTCTGAATCATTTTTGGTAGAGTGCAAAAAATCAATTTTCTGATGAAAAACGATGACCCCGGACCAGTCGAACGTTGAAAAAATGGTCAATATTGCTGAAATTTTAACATTTAATCTTTTGACTTTAAATGACGGTTGGATATGAATTATTACTTTTTCAACTAAAATAAGTGTGTTTAAAGTCATTTCTGTGCCTGAAATTGGTCAAAATTTGAAGCTTTTGAGTAAGCAAAACTCTGTAAAAATGGCAATTTTGGTCACTTTGAGGGTTTAAAAAGTGGTTATTCAACATGAGGCCCGATCCAAATGACAATTTGAATCATTTTTGGAAGAGTCCAAAAAATCCATTTTCTGATGAAAAACGATGACCCCGGACCAGTCGAACATTGAAAAAATGGTCAATATTGATAAAATTTTAACATTTAATCTTTTGACTTTAAATGACGGTTGGATATGAATTATTACTTTTTCAACTAAAATAAGTGTGTTTAAAGTCATTTCTGTGCCTGAAATTGGTCAAATTTGAAGATTTTGAGTAAGCAAAACTCTGTAAAAATGGCAATTTTGGTCACTGTGAGGGTTTAAAAAGTGGTTATTCAACATGAGGCCCGATCCAAATGACATTTTGAATCATTTTTGGAAGAGTCCAAAAAATCCATTTTCTGATGAAAAACGATGACCCCGGACCAGTCGAACGTTGAAAAAATGGTCAATATTGATGAAATTTTAACATTTAATCTTTTGACTTTAAATGACGGTTGGATGTGAGTTATTACTTTTTCAACTAAAATAAGTGTGTTTAAAGTCATTTCTGTGCCTGAAATTGGTCAAAATTGAAGATTTTGAGTAAGCAAAACTCTGTAAAAATGGCAATTTTGGTCACTGTGAGGGTTTAAAAAGTGGTTATTCAACATGAGGCCCGATCCAAATGACATTTTGAATCATTTTTGGAAGAGTCCAAAAAATCCATTTTCTGATGAAAAACGATGACCCCGGACCAGTCGAACATTGAAAAAATGGTCAATATTGATGAAATTTTAACATTTAATCTTTTGACTTTAAATGACGGTTGGATGTGAGTTATTACTTTTTCAACTAAAATAAGTGTGTTTAAAGTCATTTCTTTGCCTGAAATTGGTCAAAATTGAAGATTTTGAGTAAGCAAAACTCTGTAAAAATGGCAATTTTGGTCACTGTGAGGGTTTAAAAAGTGGTTATTCAACATGAGGCCCGATCCAAATGACATTCTGAATCATTTTTGGTAGAGTGCAAAAAATCAATTTTCTGATGAAAAACGATGACCCCGGACCAGTCGAACGTTGAAAAAATGGTCAATATTGATGAAATTTTAACATTTAATCTTTTGACTTTAAATGACGGTTGTATGTGAGTTATTACTTTTTCAACTAAAATAAGTGTGTTTAAAGTCATTTCTGTGTCTGAAATTGGTCAAAATTTGAAGCTTTTGAGTAAGCAAAACTCTGTAAAAATGGCAATTTTGGTCACTGTGAGGGTTTAAAAAGTGGTTATTCAACATGAGGCCCGATCCAAATGACATTTTGAATCATTTTTGGAAGAGTCCAAAAAATCCATTTTCTGATGAAAAACGATGACCCCGGACCAGTCGAACATTGAAAAAATTGGTCAATATTGATGAAATTTTAACATTTAATCTTTTGACTTTAAATGACGGTTGGATGTGAGTTATTACTTTTTCAACTAAAATAAGTGTGTTTAAAGTCATTTCTGTGCCTGAAATTGGTCAAAATTGAAGATTTTGAGTAAGCAAAACTCTGTAAAAATGGCAATTTTGGTCACTGTGAGGGTTTAAAAAGTGGTTATTCAACATGAGGCCCGATCCAAATGACATTCTGAATCATTTTTGGTAGAGTGCAAAAAATCAATTTTCTGATGAAAAACGATGACCCCGGACCAGTCGAACGTTGAAAAAATGGTCAATATTGATGAAATTTTAACATTTAATCTTTTGACTTTAAATGACGGTTGGATGTGAGTTATTACTTTTTCAACTAAAATAAGTGTGTTTAAAGTCATTTCTGTGTCTGAAATTGGTCAAAATTTGAAGCTTTTGAGTAAGCAAAACTCTGTAAAAATGGCAATTTTGGTCACTTTGAGGGTTTAAAAAGTGGTTATTCAACATGAGGCCCGATCCAAATGACAATTTGAATCATTTTTGGAAGAGTCCAAAAAATCCATTTTCTGATGAAAAACGATGACCCCGGACCAGTCGAACATTGAAAAAATGGTCAATATTGATGAAATTTTAACATTTAATCTTTTGACTTTAAATGACGGTTGGATGTGAGTTATTACTTTTTCAACTAAAATAAGTGTGTTTAAAGTCATTTCTGTGCCTGAAATTGGTCAAAATTGAAGATTTTGAGTAAGCAAAACTCTGTAAAAATGGCAATTTTGGTCACTGTGAGGGTTTAAAAAGTGGTTATTCAACATGAGGCCCGATCCAAATGACATTTTGAATCATTTTTGGTAGAGTCCAAAAAAATCAATTTTCTGATGAAAAACGATGACCCCGGACCAGTCGAACGTTGAAAAAATGGTCAATATTGATGAAATTTTAACATTTAATCTTTTGACTTTAAATGACGGTTGGATGTGAGTTATAAATTTTTCAACTAAAATTAGTGTGTTTAAAGTCATTTCTGTGCCTGAAATTGGTAAAAATTCGAAGATTTTGAGTAAGCAAATCTCTGTAAAAATGGCAATTTTGGTCACTGTGAGGGTTTAAAAAGTGGTTATTCAACATGAGGCCTGATCCAAATGACATTTTGAATCATTTTTGGTAGAGTCCAAAAAATCAATTTTCTGATGAAAAACGATGACCCGGACCAGTCGAACGTTGAAAAAATGGTCAATATTGATGAAATTTTAACATTTAATCTTTTGACTTTAAATGACAATTGGATATGAATTATTACTATTTCAACTAAAATAAGTGTGTTTAAAGTCATTTCTGTGCCTGAAATTGGTCAAATTTGAAGATTTTGAGTAAGCAAAACTCTGTAAAAATGGCAATTTTGGTCACTGTGAGGGTTTAAAAAGTGGTTATTCAACATGAGGCCCGATCCAAATGACATTTTGAATCATTTTTGGAAGAGTCCAAAAAATCCATTTTCTGATGAAAAACGATGACCCCGGACCAGTCGAACATTGAAAAAATGGTCAATATTGATGAAATTTTAACATTTAATCTTTTGACTTTAAATGACGGTTGGATGTGAGTTATTACTTTTTCAACTAAAATAAGTGTGTTTAAAGTCATTTCTTTGCCTGAAATTGGTCCAAATTGAAGATTTTGAGTAAGCAAAACTCTGTAAAAATGGCAATTTTGGTCACTGTGAGGATTTAAAAAGTGGTTATTCAACATGAGGCCCGATCCAAATGACATTCTGAATCATTTTTGGTAGAGTGCAAAAAATCAATTTTCTGATGAAAAACGATGACCCCGGACCAGTCGAACGTTGAAAAAATGGTCAATATTGATGAAATTTTAACATTTAATCTTTTGACTTTAAATGACGGTTGGATGTGAGTTATTACTTTTTCAACTAAAATAAGTGTGTTCAAAGTCATTTCTGTGCCTGAAATTGGTCAAAATTTGAAGCTTTTGAGTAAGCAAAACTCTGTAAAAATGGCAATTTTGGTCACTTTGAGGGTTTAAAAAGTGGTTATTCAACATGAGGCCCGATCCAAATGACAATTTGAATCATTTTTGGAAGAGTCCAAAAAATCCATTTTCTGATGAAAAACGATGACCCCGGACCAGTCGAACATTGAAAAAATGGTCAATATTGATGAAATTTTAACATTTAATCTTTTGACTTTAAATGACGGTTGGATGTGAGTTATTACTTTTTCAACTAAAATAAGTGTGTTTAAAGTCATTTCTGTGCCTGAAATTGGTCAAAATTGAAGATTTTGAGTAAGCAAAACTCTGTAAAAATGGCAATTTTGGTCACTGTGAGGGTTTAAAAAGTGGTTATTCAACATGAGGCCCGATCCAAATGACATTCTGAATCATTTTTGGTAGAGTGCAAAAAATCAATTTTCTGATGAAAAACGATGACCCCGGACCAGTCGAACGTTGAAAAAATGGTCAATATTGCTGAAATTTTAACATTTAATCTTTTGACTTTAAATGACGGTTGGATGTGAGTTATTACTTTTTCAACTAAAATAAGTGTGTTTAAAGTCATTTCTGTGCCTGAAATTGGTCAAAATTTGAAGCTTTTGAGTAAGCAAAACTCTGTAAAAATGGCAATTTTGGTCACTGTGAGGGTTTAAAAAGTGGTTATTTAACATGAGGCCCGATCCAATTGACATTCTGAATCATTTTTGGTAGAGTGCAAAAAATCAATTTTCTGATGAAAAACGATGACCCCGGACCAGTCGAACGTTGAATAAATGGTCAATATTGATGAAATTTTAACATTTAATCTTTTGACTTTAAATGACGGTTGGATGTGAGTTATTACTTTTTCAACTAAAATAAGTGTGTTTAAAGTCATTTCTGTGCCTGAAATTGGTCAAAATTTGAAGCTTTTGAGTAAGCAAAACTCTGTAAAAATGGCAATTTTGGTCACTGTGAGTGTTTAAAAAGTGGTTATTGAACATGAGGCCCGATCCAAATGACATTTTGAATCATTTTTGGAAGAGTCCAAAAAATCCATTTTCTGATGAAAAACGATGACCCGGACCAGTCGAACGTTGAAAAAATGGTCAATATTGATGAAATTTTAACATTTAATCTTTTGACTTTAAATGACGATTGGATATGAATTATTACTATTTCAACTAAAATAAGTGTGTTTAAAGTCATTTCTGTGCCTGAAATTGGTCAAATTTGAAGATTTTGAGTAAGCAAAACTCTGTAAAAATGGCAATTTTGGTCACTGTGAGGGTTTAAAAAGTGGTTATTCAACATGAGGCCCGATCCAAATGACATTCTGAATCATTTTTGGTAGAGTGCAAAAAATCAATTTTCTGATGGAAAAACGATGACCCCGGACCAGTCGAACGTTGAAAAAATGGTCAATATTGATGAAATTTTAACATTTAATCTTTTGACTTTAAATGACGGTTGGATGTGAGTTATTACTTTTTCAACTAAAATAAGTGTGTTTAAAGTAATTTCTGTGCCTGAAATTGGTCAAAATTGAAGATTTTGAGTAAGCAAAACTCTGTAAAAATGGCAATTTTGGTCACTGTGAGGGTTTAAAAAGTGGTTATTCAACATGAGGCCCGATCCAAATGACATTTTGAATCATTTTTGGAAGAGTCCAAAAAATCCATTTTCTGATGAAAAACGATGACCCCGGACCAGTCGAACATTGAAAAAATGGTCAATATTGATGAAATTTTAACATTTAATCTTTTGACTTTAAATGACGGTTGGATGTGAGTTATTACTTTTTCAACTAAAATAAGTGTGTTTAAAGTCATTTCTTTGCCTGAAATTGGTCAAAATTGAAGATTTTGAGTAAGCAAAACTCTGTAAAAATGGCAATTTTGGTCACTGTGAGGGTTTAAAAAGTGGTTATTCAACATGAGGCCCGATCCAAATGACATTTTGAATCATTTTTGGAAGAGTCCAAAAAATCCATTTTCTGATGAAAAACGATGACCCCGGACCAGTCGAACGTTGAAAAAATGGTCAATATTGATGAAATTTTAACATTTAATCTTTTGACTTTAAATGACGGTTGGATGTGAGTTATTACTTTTTCAACTAAAATAAGTGTGTTTAAAGTCATTTCTGTCCCTGAAATTGGTCAAAATTGGAAGATTTTGAGTAAGCAAAACTCTGTAAAAATGGCAATTTTGGTCACTGTGAGGGTTTAAAAAGTGGTTATTCAACATGAGGCCCGATCCAAATGACATTTTGAATCATTTTTGGAAGAGTCCAAAAAATCCATTTTCTGATGAAAAACGATGACCCCGGACCAGTCGAACATTGAAAAAATGGTCAATATTGATGAAATTTTAACATTTAATCTTTTGACTTTAAATGACAGTTGGATGTGAGTTATTACTTTTTCAACTAAAATAAGTGTGTTTAAAGTCATTTCTGTGCCTGAAATTGGTCAAATTTGAAGCTTATGAGTAAGCAAAACTCTGTAAAAATGGCAATTTTGGTCACTGTGAGGGTTTAAAAAGTGGTTATTCAACATGAGGCCCGATCCAAATGACATTTTGAATCATTTTTGGTAGAGTCCAAAAAAATCAATTTTCTGATGAAAAACGATGACCCCGGACCAGTCGAACGTTGAAAAAATGGTCAATATTGATGAAATTTTAACATTTAATCTTTTGACTTTAAATGACGGTTGGATGTGAGTTATAAATTTTTCAACTAAAATTAGTGTGTTTAAAGTCATTTCTGTGCCTGAAATTGGTAAAAATTCGAAGATTTTGAGTAAGCAAATCTCTGTAAAAATGGCAATTTTGGTCACTGTGAGGGTTTAAAAAGTGGTTATTCAACATGAGGCCTGATCCAAATGACATTTTGAATCATTTTTGGTAGAGTCCAAAAAATCAATTTTCTGATGAAAAACGATGACCCGGACCAGTCGAACGTTGAAAAAATGGTCAATATTGATGAAATTTTAACATTTAATCTTTTGACTTTAAATGACAATTGGATATGAATTATTACTATTTCAACTAAAATAAGTGTGTTTAAAGTCATTTCTGTGCCTGAAATTGGTCAAATTTGAAGATTTTGAGTAAGCAAAACTCTGTAAAAATGGCAATTTTGGTCACTGTGAGGGTT
This sequence comes from Lissotriton vulgaris, assembly GCF_964263255.1. Lineage (NCBI taxonomy): Eukaryota > Metazoa > Chordata > Amphibia > Caudata > Salamandridae > Lissotriton > Lissotriton vulgaris. The sequence continues at coordinate 80,347 of NW_028241264.1, forward strand.
TAAAAAGTGGTTATTCAACATGAGGCCCGATCCAAATGACATTTTGAATCATTTTTGGAAGAGTCCAAAAAATCCATTTTCTGATGAAAAACGATGACCCCGGACCAGTCGAACATTGAAAAAATGGTCAATATTGATGAAATTTTAACATTTAATCTTTTGACTTTAAATGACGGTTGGATGTGAGTTATTACTTTTTCAACTAAAATAAGTGTGTTTAAAGTCATTTCTTTGCCTGAAATTGGTCCAAATTGAAGATTTTGAGTAAGCAAAACTCTGTAAAAATGGCAATTTTGGTCACTGTGAGGATTTAAAAAGTGGTTATTCAACATGAGGCCCGATCCAAATGACATTCTGAATCATTTTTGGTAGAGTGCAAAAAATCAATTTTCTGATGAAAAACGATGACCCCGGACCAGTCGAACGTTGAAAAAATGGTCAATATTGATGAAATTTTAACATTTAATCTTTTGACTTTAAATGACGGTTGGATGTGAGTTATTACTTTTTCAACTAAAATAAGTGTGTTTAAAGTCATTTCTGTGCCTGAAATTGGTCAAAATTTGAAGCTTTTGAGTAAGCAAAACTCTGTAAAAATGGCAATTTTGGTCACTTTGAGGGTTTAAAAAGTGGTTATTCAACATGAGGCCCGATCCAAATGACAATTTGAATCATTTTTGGAAGAGTCCAAAAAATCCATTTTCTGATGAAAAACGATGACCCCGGACCAGTCGAACATTGAAAAAATGGTCAATATTGATGAAATTTTAACATTTAATCTTTTGACTTTAAATGACGGTTGGATGTGAGTTATTACTTTTTCAACTAAAATAAGTGTGTTTAAAGTCATTTCTGTGCCTGAAATTGGTCAAAATTGAAGATTTTGAGTAAGCAAAACTCTGTAAAAATGGCAATTTTGGTCACTGTGAGGGTTTAAAAAGTGGTTATTCAACATGAGGCCCGATCCAAATGACATTCTGAATCATTTTTGGTAGAGTGCAAAAAATCAATTTTCTGATGAAAAACGATGACCCCGGACCAGTCGAACGTTGAAAAAATGGTCAATATTGCTGAAATTTTAACATTTAATCTTTTGACTTTAAATGACGGTTGGATGTGAGTTATTACTTTTTCAACTAAAATAAGTGTGTTTAAAGTCATTTCTGTGCCTGAAATTGGTCAAAATTTGAAGCTTTTGAGTAAGCAAAACTCTGTAAAAATGGCAATTTTGGTCACTGTGAGGGTTTAAAAAGTGGTTATTTAACATGAGGCCCGATCCAATTGACATTCTGAATCATTTTTGGTAGAGTGCAAAAAATCAATTTTCTGATGAAAAACGATGACCCCGGACCAGTCGAACGTTGAATAAATGGTCAATATTGATGAAATTTTAACATTTAATCTTTTGACTTTAAATGACGGTTGGATGTGAGTTATTACTTTTTCAACTAAAATAAGTGTGTTTAAAGTCATTTCTGTGCCTGAAATTGGTCAAAATTTGAAGCTTTTGAGTAAGCAAAACTCTGTAAAAATGGCAATTTTGGTCACTGTGAGGGTTTAAAAAGTGGTTATTGAACATGAGGCCCGATCCAAATGACATTTTGAATCATTTTTGGAAGAGTCCAAAAAATCCATTTTCTGATGAAAAACGATGACCCGGACCAGTCGAACGTTGAAAAAATGGTCAATATTGATGAAATTTTAACATTTAATCTTTTGACTTTAAATGACGATTGGATATGAATTATTACTATTTCAACTAAAATAAGTGTGTTTAAAGTCATTTCTGTGCCTGAAATTGGTCAAATTTGAAGATTTTGAGTAAGCAAAACTCTGTAAAAATGGCAATTTTGGTCACTGTGAGGGTTTAAAAAGTGGTTATTCAACATGAGGCCCGATCCAAATGACATTCTGAATCATTTTTGGTAGAGTGCAAAAAATCAATTTTCTGATGGAAAAACGATGACCCCGGACCAGTCGAACGTTGAAAAAATGGTCAATATTGATGAAATTTTAACATTTAATCTTTTGACTTTAAATGACGGTTGGATGTGAGTTATTACTTTTTCAACTAAAATAAGTGTGTTTAAAGTAATTTCTGTGCCTGAAATTGGTCAAAATTGAAGATTTTGAGAAAGCAAAACTCTGTAAAAATGGCAATTTTGGTCACTGTGAGGGTTTAAAAAGTGGTTATTCAACATGAGGCCCGATCCAAATGACATTTTGAATCATTTTTGGAAGAGTCCAAAAAATCCATTTTCTGATGAAAAACGATGACCCCGGACCAGTCGAACATTGAAAAAATGGTCAATATTGATGAAATTTTAACATTTAATCTTTTGACTTTAAATGACGGTTGGATGTGAGTTATTACTTTTTCAACTAAAATAAGTGTGTTTAAAGTCATTTCTTTGCCTGAAATTGGTCAAAATTGAAGATTTTGAGTAAGCAAAACTCTGTAAAAATGGCAATTTTGGTCACTGTGAGGGTTTAAAAAGTGGTTATTCAACATGAGGCCCGATCCAAATGACATTTTGAATCATTTTTGGAAGAGTCCAAAAAATCCATTTTCTGATGAAAAACGATGACCCCGGACCAGTCGAACGTTGAAAAAATGGTCAATATTGATGAAATTTTAACATTTAATCTTTTGACTTTAAATGACGGTTGGATGTGAGTTATTACTTTTTCAACTAAAATAAGTGTGTTTAAAGTCATTTCTGTCCCTGAAATTGGTCAAAATTGGAAGATTTTGAGTAAGCAAAACTCTGTAAAAATGGCAATTTTGGTCACTGTGAGGGTTTAAAAAGTGGTTATTCAACATGAGGCCCGATCCAAATGACATTTTGAATCATTTTTGGAAGAGTCCAAAAAATCCATTTTCTGATGAAAAACGATGACCCCGGACCAGTCGAACATTGAAAAAATGGTCAATATTGATGAAATTTTAACATTTAATCTTTTGACTTTAAATGACAGTTGGATGTGAGTTATTACTTTTTCAACTAAAATAAGTGTGTTTAAAGTCATTTCTGTGCCTGAAATTGGTCAAATTTGAAGCTTATGAGTAAGCAAAACTCTGTAAAAATGGCAATTTTGGTCACTGTGAGGGTTTAAAAAGTGGTTATTCAACATGAGGCCCGATCCAAATGACATTTTGAATCATTTTTGGAAGAGTCCAAAAAATCCATTTTCTGATGAAAAACGATGACCCCGGACCAGTCGAACGTTGAAAAAATGGTCAATATTGATGAAATTTTAACATTTAATCTTTTGACTTTAAATGACGGTTGGATTTGAGTTATTACTTTTTCAACTAAAATAAGTGTGTTTAAAGTCATTTCTGTGCCTGAAATTGGTCAAAATTGAAGATTTTGAGTAAGCAAAACTCTGTAAAAATGGCAATTTTGGTCACTGTGAGGGTTTAAAAAGTGGTTATTCAACATGAGGCCCGATCCAAATGACAATTTGAATCATTTTTGGAACAGTCCAAAAAATCAATTTTCTGATGAAAAACGATGACCCCGGACCAGTCGAACATTGAAAAAATGGTCAATATTGCTGAAATTTTAACATTTAATCTTTTGACTTTAAATGACGGTTGGATATGAATTATTACTTTTTCAACTAAAATAAGTGTGTTTAAAGTCATTTCTGTGCCTGAAATTGGTCAAAATTTGAAGCTTTTGAGTAAGCAAAACTCTGTAAAAATGGCAATTTTGGTCACTTTGAGGGTTTAAAAAGTGGTTATTCAACATGAGGCCCGATCCAAATGACAATTTGAATCATTTTTGGAAGAGTCCAAAAAATCAATTTTCTGATGAAAAACGATGACCCCGGACCAGTCGAACGTTGAAAAAATGGTCAATATTGATGAAATTTTAACATTTAATCTTTTGACTTTAAATGACGGTTGGATATGAATTATTACTTTTTCAACTAAAATAAGTGTGTTTAAAGTCATTTCTGTGCCTGAAATTGGTCAAATTTGAAGCTTATGAGTAAGCAAAACTCTGTAAAAATGGCAATTTTGGTCACTGTGAGGGTTTAAAAAGTGGTTATTCAACATGAGGCCCGATCCAAATGACATTTTGAATCATTTTTGGAAGAGTCCAAAAAATCCATTTTCTGATGAAAAACGATGACCCCGGACCAGTCGAACGTTGAAAAAATGGTCAATATTGATGAAATTTTAACATTTAATCTTTTGACTTTAAATGACGGTTGGATGTGAGTTATTACTTTTTCAACTAAAATAAGTGTGTTTAAAGTCATTTCTGTGCCTGAAATTGGTCAAAATTGAAGATTTTGAGTAAGCAAAACTCTGTAAAAATGGCAATTTTGGTCACTGTGAGGGTTTAAAAAGTGGTTATTCAACATGAGGCCCGATCCAAATGACATTTTGAATCATTTTTGGAAGAGTCCAAAAAATCCATTTTCTGATGAAAAACGATGACCCCGGACCAGTCGAACATTGAAAAAATGGTCAATATTGATGAAATTTTAACATTTAATCTTTTGACTTTAAATGACGGTTGGATGTGAGTTATTACTTTTTCAACTAAAATAAGTGTGTTTAAAGTCATTTCTTTGCCTGAAATTGGTCAAAATTGAAGATTTTGAGTAAGCAAAACTCTGTAAAAATGGCAATTTTGGTCACTGTGAGGGTTTAAAAAGTGGTTATTCAACATGAGGCCCGATCCAAATGACATTCTGAATCATTTTTGGTAGAGTGCAAAAAATCAATTTTCTGATGAAAAACGATGACCCCGGACCAGTCGAACGTTGAAAAAATGGTCAATATTGATGAAATTTTAACATTTAATCTTTTGACTTTAAATGACGGTTGGATGTGAGTTATTACTTTTTCAACTAAAATAAGTGTGTTTAAAGTCATTTCTGTGCCTGAAATTGGTCAAAATTTGAAGCTTTTGAGTAAGCAAAACTCTGTAAAAATGGCAATTTTGGTCACTGTGAGGGTTTAAAAAGTGGTTATTCAACATGAGGCCCGATCCAAATGACATTTTGAATCATTTTTGGAAGAGTCCAAAAAATCCATTTTCTGATGAAAAACGATGACCCCGGACCAGTCGAACGTTGAAAAAATGGTCAATATTGATGAAATTTTAACATTTAATCTTTTGACTTTAAATGACGGTTGGATGTGAGTTATTACTTTTTCAACTAAAATAAGTGTGTTTAAAGTCATTTCTGTGCCTGAAATTGGTCAAAATTGAAGATTTTGAGTAAGCAAAACTCTGTAAAAATGGCAATTTTGGTCACTGTGAGGGTTTAAAAAGTGGTTATTCAACATGAGGCCTGATCCAAATGACATTTTGAATCATTTTTGGAAGAGTCCAAAAAATCCATTTTCTGATGAAAAACGATGACCCCGGACCAGTCGAACATTGAAAAAATGGTCAATATTGATGAAATTTTAACATTTAATCTTTTGACTTTAAATGACGGTTGGATGTGAGTTATTACTTTTTCAACTAAAATAAGTGTGTTTAAAGTCATTTCTTTGCCTGAAATTGGTCAAAATTGAAGATTTTGAGTAAGCAAAACTCTGTAAAAATGGCAATTTTGGTCACTGTGAGGGTTTAAAAAGTGGTTATTCAACATGAGGCCCGATCCAAATGACATTCTGAATCATTTTTGGTAGAGTGCAAAAAATCAATTTTCTGATGAAAAACGATGACCCCGGACCAGTCGAACGTTGAAAAAATGGTCAATATTGATGAAATTTTAACATTTAATCTTTTGACTTTAAATGACGGTTGGATGTGAGTTATTACTTTTTCAACTAAAATAAGTGTGTTTAAAGTCATTTCTGTGCCTGAAATTGGTCAAAATTTGAAGCTTTTGAGTAAGCAAAACTCTGTAAAAATGGCAATTTTGGTCACTTTGAGGGTTTAAAAAGTGGTTATTCAACATGAGGCCCGATCCAAATGACAATTTGAATCATTTTTGGAAGAGTCCAAAAAATCCATTTTCTGATGAAAAACGATGACCCCGGACCAGTCGAACATTGAAAAAATGGTCAATATTGATGAAATTTTAACATTTAATCTTTTGACTTTAAATGACGGTTGGATGTGAGTTATTACTTTTTCAACTAAAATAAGTGTGTTTAAAGTCATTTCTGTGCCTGAAATTGGTCAAAATTGAAGATTTTGAGTAAGCAAAACTCTGTAAAAATGGCAATTTTGGTCACTGTGAGGGTTTAAAAAGTGGTTATTCAACATGAGGCCCGATCCAAATGACATTCTGAATCATTTTTGGTAGAGTGCAAAAAATCAATTTTCTGATGAAAAACGATGACCCCGGACCAGTCGAACGTTGAAAAAATGGTCAATATTGATGAAATTTTAACATTTAATCTTTTGACTTTAAATGACGGTTGGATGTGAGTTATTACTTTTTCAACTAAAATAAGTGTGTTTAAAGTCATTTCTGTGCCTGAAATTGGTCAAAATTTGAAGCTTTTGAGTAAGCAAAACTCTGTAAAAATGGCAATTTTGGTCACTGTGAGGGTTTAAAAAGTGGTTATTCAACATGAGGCCCGATCCAAATGACATTTTGAATCATTTTTGGTAGAGTGCAAAAAATCAATTTTCTGATGAAAAATGATGACCCCGGACCAGTCGAACGTTGAAAAAATGGTCAATATTGATGAAATTTTAACATTTAATCTTTTGACTTTAAATGACGGTTGGATGTGAGTTATTGCTTTTTCAACTAAAATAAGTGTGTTTAAAGTCATTTCTGTGCCTGAAATTGGTCAAAATTTGAAGCTTTTGAGTAAGCAAAACTCTGTAAAAATGGCAATTTTGGTCACTTTGAGGGTTTAAAAAGTGGTTATTCAACATGAGGCCCGATCCAAATGACAATTTGAATCATTTTTGGAAGAGTCCAAAAAATCAATTTTCTGATGAAAAACGATGACCCCGGACCAGTCGAACATTGAAAAAATGGTCAATATTGATGAAATTTTAACATTTAATCTTTTGACTTTAAATGACGGTTGGATGTGAGTTATTACTTTTTCAACTAAAATAAGTGTGTTTAAAGTCATTTCTGTGTCTGAAATTGGTCAAAATTTGAAGCTTTTGAGTAAGCAAAACTCTGTAAAAATGGCAATTTTGGTCACTGTGAGGGTTTAAAAAGTGGTTATTCAACATGAGGCCCGATCCAAATGACATTCTGAATCATTTTTGGTAGAGTGCAAAAAATCAATTTTCTGATGAAAAACGATGACCCCGGACCAGTCGAACGTTGAAAAAATGGTCAATATTGATGAAATTTTAACATTTAATCTTTTGACTTTAAATGACGGTTGTATGTGAGTTATTACTTTTTCAACTAAAATAAGTGTGTTTAAAGTCATTTCTGTGTCTGAAATTGGTCAAAATTTGAAGCTTTTGAGTAAGCAAAACTCTGTAAAAATGGCAATTTTGGTCACTGTGAGGGTTTAAAAAGTGGTTATTCAACATGAGGCCCGATCCAAATGACATTTTGAATCATTTTTGGAAGAGTCCAAAAAATCCATTTTCTGATGAAAAACGATGACCCCGGACCAGTCGAACATTGAAAAAATTGGTCAATATTGATGAAATTTTAACATTTAATCTTTTGACTTTAAATGACGGTTGGATGTGAGTTATTACTTTTTCAACTAAAATAAGTGTGTTTAAAGTCATTTCTGTGCCTGAAATTGGTCAAAATTGAAGATTTTGAGTAAGCAAAACTCTGTAAAAATGGCAATTTTGGTCACTGTGAGGGTTTAAAAAGTGGTTATTCAACATGAGGCCCGATCCAAATGACATTCTGAATCATTTTTGGTAGAGTGCAAAAAATCAATTTTCTGATGAAAAACGATGACCCCGGACCAGTCGAACGTTGAAAAAATGGTCAATATTGCTGAAATTTTAACATTTAATCTTTTGACTTTAAATGACGGTTGGATATGAATTATTACTTTTTCAACTAAAATAAGTGTGTTTAAAGTCATTTCTGTGCCTGAAATTGGTCAAAATTTGAAGCTTTTGAGTAAGCAAAACTCTGTAAAAATGGCAATTTTGGTCACTTTGAGGGTTTAAAAAGTGGTTATTCAACATGAGGCCCGATCCAAATGACAATTTGAATCATTTTTGGAAGAGTCCAAAAAATCCATTTTCTGATGAAAAACGATGACCCCGGACCAGTCGAACATTGAAAAAATGGTCAATATTGATAAAATTTTAACATTTAATCTTTTGACTTTAAATGACGGTTGGATATGAATTATTACTTTTTCAACTAAAATAAGTGTGTTTAAAGTCATTTCTGTGCCTGAAATTGGTCAAATTTGAAGATTTTGAGTAAGCAAAACTCTGTAAAAATGGCAATTTTGGTCACTGTGAGGGTTTAAAAAGTGGTTATTCAACATGAGGCCCGATCCAAATGACATTTTGAATCATTTTTGGAAGAGTCCAAAAAATCCATTTTCTGATGAAAAACGATGACCCCGGACCAGTCGAACGTTGAAAAAATGGTCAATATTGATGAAATTTTAACATTTAATCTTTTGACTTTAAATGACGGTTGGATGTGAGTTATTACTTTTTCAACTAAAATAAGTGTGTTTAAAGTCATTTCTGTGCCTGAAATTGGTCAAAATTGAAGATTTTGAGTAAGCAAAACTCTGTAAAAATGGCAATTTTGGTCACTGTGAGGGTTTAAAAAGTGGTTATTCAACATGAGGCCCGATCCAAATGACATTTTGAATCATTTTTGGAAGAGTCCAAAAAATCCATTTTCTGATGAAAAACGATGACCCCGGACCAGTCGAACATTGAAAAAATGGTCAATATTGATGAAATTTTAACATTTAATCTTTTGACTTTAAATGACGGTTGGATGTGAGTTATTACTTTTTCAACTAAAATAAGTGTGTTTAAAGTCATTTCTTTGCCTGAAATTGGTCAAAATTGAAGATTTTGAGTAAGCAAAACTCTGTAAAAATGGCAATTTTGGTCACTGTGAGGGTTTAAAAAGTGGTTATTCAACATGAGGCCCGATCCAAATGACATTCTGAATCATTTTTGGTAGAGTGCAAAAAATCAATTTTCTGATGAAAAACGATGACCCCGGACCAGTCGAACGTTGAAAAAATGGTCAATATTGATGAAATTTTAACATTTAATCTTTTGACTTTAAATGACGGTTGTATGTGAGTTATTACTTTTTCAACTAAAATAAGTGTGTTTAAAGTCATTTCTGTGTCTGAAATTGGTCAAAATTTGAAGCTTTTGAGTAAGCAAAACTCTGTAAAAATGGCAATTTTGGTCACTGTGAGGGTTTAAAAAGTGGTTATTCAACATGAGGCCCGATCCAAATGACATTTTGAATCATTTTTGGAAGAGTCCAAAAAATCCATTTTCTGATGAAAAACGATGACCCCGGACCAGTCGAACATTGAAAAAATTGGTCAATATTGATGAAATTTTAACATTTAATCTTTTGACTTTAAATGACAGTTGGATGTGAGTTATTACTTTTTCAACTAAAATAAGTGTGTTTAAAGTCATTTCTGTGCCTGAAATTGGTCAAAATTGAAGATTTTGAGTAAGCAAAACTCTGTAAAAATGGCAATTTTGGTCACTGTGAGGGTTTAAAAAGTGGTTATTCAACATGAGGCCCGATCCAAATGACATTCTGAATCATTTTTGGTAGAGTGCAAAAAATCTATTTTCTGATGAAAAACGATGACCCCGGACCAGTCGAACGTTGAAAAAATGGTCAATATTGCTGAAATTTTAACATTTAATCTTTTGACTTTAAATGACGGTTGGATATGAATTATTACTTTTTCAACTAAAATAAGTGTGTTTAAAGTCATTTCTGTGCCTGAAATTGGTCAAAATTTGAAGCTTTTGAGTAAGCAAAACTCTGTAAAAATGGCAATTTTGGTCACTTTGAGGGTTTAAAAAGTGGTTATTCAACATGAGGCCCGATCCAAATGACAATTTGAATCATTTTTGGAAGAGTCCAAAAAATCCATTTTCTGATGAAAAACGATGACCCCGGACCAGTCGAACATTGAAAAAATGGTCAATATTGATAAAATTTTAACATTTAATCTTTTGACTTTAAATGACGGTTGGATATGAATTATTACTTTTTCAACTAAAATAAGTGTGTTTAAAGTCATTTCTGTGCCTGAAATTGGTCAAATTTGAAGATTTTGAGTAAGCAAAACTCTGTAAAAATGGCAATTTTGGTCACTGTGAGGGTTTAAAAAGTGGTTATTCAACATGAGGCCCGATCCAAATGACATTTTGAATCATTTTTGGAAGAGTCCAAAAAATCCATTTTCTGATGAAAAACGATGACCCCGGACCAGTCGAACATTGAAAAAATGGTCAATATTGATGAAATTTTAACATTTAATCTTTTGACTTTAAATGACGGTTGGATGTGAGTTATTACGTTTTCAACTAAAATAAGTGTGTTTAAAGTCATTTCTTTGCCTGAAATTGGTCAAAATTGAAGATTTTGAGTAAGCAAAACTCTGTAAAAATGGCAATTTTGGTCACTGTGAGGGTTTAAAAAGTGGTTATTTAACATGAGGCCCGATCCAAATGACATTCTGAATCATTTTTGGTAGAGTGCAAAAAATCAATTTTCTGATGAAAAACGATGACCCCGGACCAGTCGAACGTTGAAAAAATGGTCAATATTGATGAAATTTTAACATTTAATCTTTTGACTTTAAATGACGGTTGGATGTGAGTTATTACTTTTTCAACTAAAATAAGTGTGTTTAAAGTCATTTCTGTGTCTGAAATTGGTCAAAATTTGAAGCTTTTGAGTAAGCAAAACTCTGTAAAAATGGCAATTTTGGTCACTTTGAGGGTTTAAAAAGTGGTTATTCAACATGAGGCCCGATCCAAATGACAATTTGAATCATTTTTGGAAGAGTCCAAAAAATCCATTTTCTGATGAAAAACGATGACCCCGGACCAGTCGAACATTGAAAAAATGGTCAATATTGATGAAATTTTAACATTTAATCTTTTGACTTTAAATGACGGTTGGATGTGAGTTATTACTTTTTCAACTAAAATAAGTGTGTTTAAAGTCATTTCTGTGCCTGAAATTGGTCAAAATTGAAGATTTTGAGTAAGCAAAACTCTGTAAAAATGGCAATTTTGGTCACTGTGAGGGTTTAAAAAGTGGTTATTCAACATAAGGCCCGATCCAAATGACATTCTGAATCATTTTTGGTAGAGTGCAAAAAATCAATTTTCTGATGAAAAACGATGACCCCGGACCAGTCGAACGTTGAAAAAATGGTCAATATTGCTGAAATTTTAACATTTAATCTTTTGACTTTAAATGACGGTTGGATATGAATTATTACTTTTTCAACTAAAATAAGTGTGTTTAAAGTCATTTCTGTGCCTGAAATTGGTCAAAATTTGAAGCTTTTGAGTAAGCAAAACTCTGTAAAAATGGCAATTTTGGTCACTTTGAGGGTTTAAAAAGTGGTTATTCAACATGAGGCCCGATCCAAATGACAATTTGAATCATTTTTGGAAGAGTCCAAAAAATCCATTTTCTGATGAAAAACGATGACCCCGGACCAGTCGAACATTGAAAAAATGGTCAATATTGATGAAATTTTAACATTTAATCTTTTGACTTTAAATGACGGTTGGATGTGAGTTATTACTTTTTCAACTAAAATAAGTGTGTTTAAAGTCATTTCTGTGCCTGAAATTGGTCAAAATTGAAGATTTTGAGTAAGCAAAACTCTGTAAAAATGGCAATTTTGGTCACTGTGAGGGTTTAAAAAGTGGTTATTCAACATGAGGCCCGATCCAAATGACATTTTGAATCATTTTTGGTAGAGTCCAAAAAAATCAATTTTCTGATGAAAAACGATGACCCCGGACCAGTCGAACGTTGAAAAAATGGTCAATATTGATGAAATTTTAACATTTAATCTTTTGACTTTAAATGACGGTTGGATGTGAGTTATAAATTTTTCAACTAAAATTAGTGTGTTTAAAGTCATTTCTGTGCCTGAAATTGGTAAAAATTCGAAGATTTTGAGTAAGCAAATCTCTGTAAAAATGGCAATTTTGGTCACTGTGAGGGTTTAAAAAAGTGGTTATTCAACATGAGGCCTGATCCAAATGACATTTTGAATCATTTTTGGTAGAGTCCAAAAAATCAATTTTCTGATGAAAAACGATGACCCGGACCAGTCGAACGTTGAAAAAATGGTCAATATTGATGAAATTTTAACATTTAATCTTTTGACTTTAAATGACAATTGGATATGAATTATTACTATTTCAACTAAAATAAGTGTGTTTAAAGTCATTTCTGTGCCTGAAATTGGTCAAATTTGAAGATTTTGAGTAAGCAAAACTCTGTAAAAATGGCAATTTTGGTCACTGTGAGGGTTTAAAAAGTGGTTATTCAACATGAGGCCCGATCCAAATGACATTTTGAATCATTTTTGGAAGAGTCCAAAAAATCCATTTTCTGATGAAAAACGATGACCCCGGACCAGTCGAACATTGAAAAAATGGTCAATATTGATGAAATTTTAACATTTAATCTTTTGACTTTAAATGACGGTTGGATGTGAGTTATTACTTTTTCAACTAAAATAAGTGTGTTTAAAGTCATTTCTTTGCCTGAAATTGGTCCAAATTGAAGATTTTGAGTAAGCAAAACTCTGTAAAAATGGCAATTTTGGTCACTGTGAGGATTTAAAAAGTGGTTATTCAACATGAGGCCCGATCCAAATGACATTCTGAATCATTTTTGGTAGAGTGCAAAAAATCAATTTTCTGATGAAAAACGATGACCCCGGACCAGTCGAACGTTGAAAAAATGGTCAATATTGATGAAATTTTAACATTTAATCTTTTGACTTTAAATGACGGTTGGATGTGAGTTATTACTTTTTCAACTAAAATAAGTGTGTTTAAAGTCATTTCTGTGCCTGAAATTGGTCAAAATTTGAAGCTTTTGAGTAAGCAAAACTCTGTAAAAATGGCAATTTTGGTCACTTTGAGGGTTTAAAAAGTGGTTATTCAACATGAGGCCCGATCCAAATGACAATTTGAATCATTTTTGGAAGAGTCCAAAAAATCCATTTTCTGATGAAAAACGATGACCCCGGACCAGTCGAACATTGAAAAAATGGTCAATATTGATGAAATTTTAACATTTAATCTTTTGACTTTAAATGACGGTTGGATGTGAGTTATTACTTTTTCAACTAAAATAAGTGTGTTTAAAGTCATTTCTGTGCCTGAAATTGGTCAAAATTGAAGATTTTGAGTAAGCAAAACTCTGTAAAAATGGCAATTTTGGTCACTGTGAGGGTTTAAAAAGTGGTTATTCAACATGAGGCCCGATCCAAATGACATTCTGAATCATTTTTGGTAGAGTGCAAAAAATCAATTTTCTGATGAAAAACGATGACCCCGGACCAGTCGAACGTTGAAAAAATGGTCAATATTGCTGAAATTTAACATTTAATCTTTTGACTTTAAATGACGGTTGGATGTGAGTTATTACTTTTTCAACTAAAATAAGTGTGTTTAAAGTCATTTCTGTGCCTGAAATTGGTCAAAATTTGAAGCTATTGAGTAAGCAAAACTCTGTAAAAATGGCAATTTTGGTCACTGTGAGGGTTTAAAAAGTGGTTATTTAACATGAGGCCCGATCCAATTGACATTCTGAATCATTTTTGGTAGAGTGCAAAAAATCAATTTTCTGATGAAAAACGATGACCCCGGACCAGTCGAACGTTGAAAAAATGGTCAATATTGATGAAATTTTAACATTTAATCTTTTGACTTTAAATGACGGTTGGATGTGAGTTATTACTTTTTCAACTAAAATAAGTGTGTTTAAAGTCATTTCTGTGCCTGAAATTGGTCAAAATTTGAAGCTTTTGAGTAAGCAAAACTCTGTAAAAATGGCAATTTTGGTCACTGTGAGGGTTTAAAAAGTGGTTATTGAACATGAGGCCCGATCCAAATGACATTTTGAATCATTTTTGGAAGAGTCCAAAAAATCCATTTTCTGATGAAAAACGATGACCCGGACCAGTCGAACGTTGAAAAAATGGTCAATATTGATGAAATTTTAACATTTAATCTTTTGACTTTAAATGACGATTGGATATGAATTATTACTATTTCAACTAAAATAAGTGTGTTTAAAGTCATTTCTGTGCCTGAAATTGGTCAAATTTGAAGATTTTGAGTAAGCAAAACTCTGTAAAAATGGCAATTTTGGTCACTGTGAGGGTTTAAAAAGTGGTTATTCAACATGAGGCCCGATCCAAATGACATTCTGAATCATTTTTGGTAGAGTGCAAAAAATCAATTTTCTGATGGAAAAACGATGACCCCGGACCAGTCGAACGTTGAAAAAATGGTCAATATTGATGAAATTTTAACATTTAATCTTTTGACTTTAAATGACGGTTGGATGTGAGTTATTACTTTTTCAACTAAAATAAGTGTGTTTAAAGTAATTTCTGTGCCTGAAATTGGTCAAAATTGAAGATTTTGAGTAAGCAAAACTCTGTAAAAATGGCAATTTTGGTCACTGTGAGGGTTTAAAAAGTGGTTATTCAACATGAGGCCCGATCCAAATGACATTTTGAATCATTTTTGGAAGAGTCCAAAAAATCCATTTTCTGATGAAAAACGATGACCCCGGACCAGTCGAACATTGAAAAAATGGTCAATATTGATGAAATTTTAACATTTAATCTTTTGACTTTAAATGACGGTTGGATGTGAGTTATTACTTTTTCAACTAAAATAAGTGTGTTTAAAGTCATTTCTTTGCCTGAAATTGGTCAAAATTGAAGATTTTGAGTAAGCAAAACTCTGTAAAAATGGCAATTTTGGTCACTGTGAGGGTTTAAAAAGTGGTTATTCAACATGAGGCCCGATCCAAATGACATTTTGAATCATTTTTGGAAGAGTCCCAAAAAATCCATTTTCTGATGAAAAACGATGACCCCGGGACCAGTCGAACGTTGAAAAAATGGTCAATATTGATGAAATTTTAACATTTAATCTTTTGACTTTAAATGACGTTGGATGTGAGTTATTACTTTTTCAACTAAAATAAGTGTGTTTAAAGTCATTTCTGTGCCTGAAATTGGTCAAAATTTGAAGCTTTTGAGTAAGCAAAACTCTGTAAAAATGGCAATTTTGGTCACTTTGAGGGTTTAAAAAGTGGTTATTCAACATGAGGCCCGATCCAAATGACAATTTGAATCATTTTTGGAAGAGTCCAAAAAATCAATTTTCTGATGAAAAACGATGACCCCGGACCAGTCGAACGTTGAAAAAATGGTCAATATTGATGAAATTTTAACATTTAATCTTTTGACTTTAAATGACGGTTGGATATGAATTATTACTTTTTCAACTAAAATAAGTGTGTTTAAAGTCATTTCTGTGCCTGAAATTGGTCAAATTTGAAACTTATGAGTAAGCAAAACTCTGTAAAAATGGCAATTTTGGTCACTGTGAGGGTTTAAAAAAGTGGTTATTCAACATGAGGCCCGATCCAAATGACATTTTGAATCATTTTTGGAAGAGTCCAAAAAATCCATTTTCTGATGAAAAACGATGACCCCGGACCAGTCGAACGTTGAAAAAATGGTCAATATTGATGAAATTTTAAACATTTAATCTTTTGACTTTAAATGACGGTTGGATGTGAGTTATTACTTTTTCAACTAAAATAAGTGTGTTTAAAGTCATTTCTGTGCCTGAAATTGGTCAAAATTGAAGATTTTGAGTAAGCAAAACTCTGTAAAAATGGCAATTTTGGTCACTGTGAGGGTTTAAAAAGTGGTTATTCAACATGAGGCCCGATCCAAATGACATTTTGAATCATTTTTGGAAGAGTCCAAAAAATCCATTTTCTGATGAAAAACGATGACCCCGGACCAGTCGAACATTGAAAAAAATGGTCAATATTGATGAAATTTTAACATTTAATCTTTGACTTTAAATGACGGTTGGATGTGAGTTATTACTTTTTCAACTAAAATAAGTGTGTTTAAAGTCATTTCTTTGCCTGAAATTGGTCAAAATTGAAGATTTTGAGTAAGCAAAACTCTGTAAAAATGGCAATTTTGGTCACTGTGAGGGTTTAAAAAGTGGTTATTCAACATGAGGCCCGATCCAAATGACATTCTGAATCATTTTTGGTAGAGTGCAAAAAATCAATTTTCTGATGAAAAACGATGACCCCGGACCAGTCGAACGTTTAAAAAATGGTCAATATTGATGAAATTTTAACATTTAATCTTTTGACTTTAAATGACGGTTGGATGTGAGTTATTACTTTTTCAACTAAAATAAGTGTGTTTAAAGTCATTTCTGTGCCTGAAATTGGTCAAAATTTGAAGCTTTTGAGTAAGCAAAACTCTGTAAAAATGGCAATTTTGGTCACTGTGAGGGTTTAAAAAGGTGGTTATTCAACATGAGGCCCGATCCAAATGACATTTTGAATCATTTTTGGAAGAGTCCAAAAATCCATTTTCTGATGAAAAACGATGACCCCGGACCAGTCGAACGTTGAAAAAAATGGTCAATATTGATGAAATTTTAACATTTAATCTTTTGACTTTAAATGATGGTTGGATGTGAGTTATTACTTTTTCAACTAAAATAAGTGTGTTTAAAGTCATTTCTGTGCCTGAAATTGGTCAAAATTGAAGATTTTGAGTAAGCAAAACTCTGTAAAAATGGCAATTTTGGTCACTGTGAGGGTTTAAAAAGTGGTTATTCAACATGAGGCCCGATCCAAATGACATTTTGAATCATTTTTGGAAGAGTCCAAAAAATCCATTTTCTGATGAAAAAACGATGACCCCGGACCAGTCGAACATTGAAAAAATGGTCAATATTGATGAAATTTTAACATTTAATCTTTTGACTTTAAATGACGGTTGGATGTGAGTTATTACTTTTTCAACTAAAATAAGTGTGTTTAAAGTCATTTCTTTGCCTGAAATTGGTCAAAATTGAAGATTTTGAGTAAGCAAAACTCTGTAAAAATGGCAATTTTGGTCACTGTGAGGGTTTAAAAAGTGGTTATTCAACATGAGGCCCGATCCAAATGACATTCTGAATCATTTTTGGTAGAGTGCAAAAAATCAATTTTCTGATGAAAAACGATGACCCCGGACCAGTCGAACGTTGAAAAAATGGTCAATATTGATGAAATTTTAACATTTAATCTTTTGACTTTAAATGACGGTTGGATGTGAGTTATTACTTTTTCAACTAAAATAAGTGTGTTTAAAGTCATTTCTGTGCCTGAAATTGGTCAAAATTTGAAGCTTTTGAGTAAGCAAAACTCTGTAAAAATGGCAATTTTGGTCACTTTGAGGGTTTAAAAAGTGGTTATTCAACATGAGGCCCGATCCAAAATGACAATTTGAATCATTTTTGGAAGAGTCCCAAAAAATCCATTTTCTGATGAAAAACGATGACCCCGGGACCAGTCGAACATTGAAAAAATGGTCAATATTGATGAAATTTTAACATTTAATCTTTTGACTTTAAAATGACGGTTGGATGTGAGTTATTACTTTTTCAACTAAAATAAGTGTGTTTAAAGTCATTTCTGTGCCTGAAATTGGTCAAAATTGAAGATTTTGAGTAAGCAAAACTCTGTAAAAATGGCAATTTTGGTCACTGTGAGGGTTTAAAAAGTGGTTATTCAACATGAGGCCCGATCCAAATGACATTCTGAATCATTTTTGGTAGAGTGCAAAAAATCAATTTTCTGATGAAAAACGATGACCCCGGACCAGTCGAACGTTGAAAAAATGGTCAATATTGATGAAATTTTAACATTTAATCTTTTTGACTTTAAATGACGGTTGGATGTGAGTTATTACTTTTTCAACTAAAATAAGTGTGTTTAAAGTCATTTCTGTGCCTGAAATTGGTCAAAATTTGAAGCTTTTGAGTAAGCAAAAACTCTGTAAAAATGGCAATTTTGGTCACTGTGAGGGTTTAAAAAGTGGTTATTCAACATGAGGCCCGATCCAAATGACATTTTGAATCATTTTTGGTAGAGTGCAAAAAATCAATTTTCTGATGAAAAATGATGACCCCGGACCAGTCGAACGTTGAAAAAATGGTCAATATTGATGAAATTTTAACATTTAATCTTTTGACTTTAAATGACGGTTGGATGTGAGTTATTACTTTTTCAACTAAAATAAGTGTGTTTAAAGTCATTTCTGTGCCTGAAATTGGTCAAAATTGAAGATTTTGAGTAAGCAAAAACTCTGTAAAAATGGCAATTTTGGTCACTGTGAGGGTTTAAAAAGTGGTTATTCAACATGAGGCCCGATCCAAATGACATTTTGAATCATTTTTGGTAGAGTGCAAAAAATCAATTTTCTGATGAAAAATGATGACCCCGGACCAGTCGAACGTTGAAAAAATGGTCAATATTGCTGAAATTTTAACATTTAATCTTTTGACTTTAAATGACGGTTGGATATGAATTATTACTTTTTCAACTAAAATAAGTGTGTTTAAAGTCATTTCTGTGCCTGAAATTGGTCAAAATTTGAAGCTTTTGAGTAAGCAAAACTCTGTAAAAATGGCAATTTTGGTCACTTTGAGGGTTTAAAAAGTGGTTATTCAACATGAGGCCCGATCCAAATGACAATTTGAATCATTTTTGGAAGAGTCCAAAAAATCCATTTTCTGATGAAAAACGATGACCCCGGACCAGTCGAACATTGAAAAAATGGTCAATATTGATGAAATTTTAACATTTAATCTTTTGACTTTAAATGACGGTTGGATGTGAGTTATTACTTTTTCAACTAAAATAAGTGTGTTTAAAGTCATTTCTGTGCCTGAAATTGGTCAAAATTGAAGATTTTGAGTAAGCAAAACTCTGTAAAAATGGCAATTTTGGTCACTGTGAGGGTTTAAAAAGTGGTTATTCAACATGAGGCCTGATCCAAATGACATTTTGAATCATTTTTGGTAGAGTCCAAAAAAAATCAATTTTCTGATGAAAAACGATGACCCGGACCAGTCGAACGTTGAAAAAATGGTCAATATTGATGAAATTTTAACATTTAATCTTTTGACTTTAAATGACGATTGGATATGAATTATTACTATTTCAACTAAAATAAGTGTGTTTAAAGTCATTTCTGTGCCTGAAATTGGTCAAATTTGAAGATTTTGAGTAAGCAAAACTCTGTAAAAATGGCAATTTTGGTCACTGTGAGGGTTTAAAAAAGTGGTTATTCAACATGAGGCCCGATCCAAATGACATTCTGAATCATTTTTGGTAGAGTGCAAAAAATCAATTTTCTGATGAAAAACGATGACCCGGACCAGTCGAAACGTTGAAAAAATGGTCAATATTGATGAAATTTTAACATTTAATCTTTTGACTTTAAATGACGGTTGGATGTGAGTTATTACTTTTTCAACTAAAATAAGTGTGTTTAAAGTCATTTCTGTGCCTGAAATTGGTCAAAATTTGAAGCTTTTGAGTAAGAAAAACTCTGTAAAAATGGCAATTTTGGTCACTTTGAGGGTTTAAAAAGTGGTTATTCAACATGAGGCCCGATCCAAATGACAATTTGAATCATTTTTGGAAGAGTCCAAAAAATCCATTTTCTGATGAAAAACGATGACCCCGGACCAGTCGAACATTGAAAAAATGGTCAATATTGATGAAATTTTAACATTTAATCTTTTGACTTTAAATGACGGTTGGATGTGAGTTATTACTTTTTTCAACTAAAATAAGTGTGTTTAAAGTCATTTCTGTGCCTGAAATTGGTCAAAATTTGAAGCTTTTGAGTAAGCAAAACTCTGTAAAAATGGCAATTTTGGTCACTGTGAGGGTTTAAAAAGTGGTTATTCAACATGAGGCCCGATCCAAATGACATTTTGAATCATTTTTGGAAGAGTCCAAAAAATCCATTTTCTGATGAAAAACGATGACCCCGGACCAGTCGAACGTTGAAAAAATGGTCAATATTGATGAAAATTTTAACATTTAATCTTTTGACTTTAAATGACGGTTGGATGTGAGTTATTACTTTTTCAACTAAAATAAGTGTGTTTAAAGTCATTTCTGTGCCTGAAATTGGTCAAAATTGAAGATTTTGAGTAAGCAAAACTCTGTAAAAATGGCAATTTTGGTCACTGTGAGGGTTTAAAAAGTGGTTATTCAACATGAGGCCCGATCCAAATGACATTTTGAATCATTTTTGGAAGAGTCCAAAAAATCCATTTTCTGATGAAAAACGATGACCCCGGACCAGTCGAACATTGAAAAAAATGGTCAATATTGATGAAATTTTAACATTTAATCTTTTGACTTTAAATGACGGTTGGATGTGAGTTATTACTTTTTCAACTAAAATAAGTGTGTTTAAAGTCATTTCTTTGCCTGAAATTGGTCAAAATTGAAGATTTTGAGTAAGCAAAACTCTGTAAAAATGGCAATTTTGGTCACTGTGAGGGTTTAAAAAGTGGTTATTCAACATGAGGCCCGATCCAAATGACATTCTGAATCATTTTTGGTAGAGTGCAAAAAATCAATTTTCTGATGAAAAACGATGACCCCGGGACCAGTCGAACGTTGAAAAAATGGTCAATATTGATGAAATTTTAACATTTAATCTTTTGACTTTAAATGACGGTTTGTATGTGAGTTATTACTTTTTCAACTAAAATAAGTGTGTTTAAAGTCATTTCTGTGTCTGAAATTGGTCAAAATTTGAAGCTTTTGAGTAAGCAAAACTCTGTAAAAATGGCAATTTTGGTCACTGTGAGGGTTTAAAAAGTGGTTATTCAACATGAGGCCCGATCCAAATGACATTTTGAATCATTTTTGGAAGAGTCCAAAAAATCCATTTTCTGATGAAAAACGATGACCCCGGACCAGTCGAACATTGAAAAAATTGGTCAATATTGATGAAATTTTAACATTTAATCTTTTGACTTTAAATGACGGTTGGATGTGAGTTTATTACTTTTTCAACTAAAATAAGTGTGTTTAAAGTCATTTCTGTGCCTGAAATTGGTCAAAATTGAAGATTTTGAGTAAGCAAAACTCTGTAAAAAATGGCAATTTTGGTCACTGTGAGGTTTAAAAAGTGGTTATTCAACATGAGGCCCGATCCAAATGGACATTCTGAATCATTTTTGGTAGAGTGCAAAAAATCAATTTTCTGATGAAAAACGATGACCCCGGACCAGTCGAACGTTGAAAAAATGGTCAATATTGCTGAAATTTTAACATTTAATCTTTTGACTTTAAATGACGGTTGGATATGAATTATTACTTTTTCAACTAAAATAAGTGTGTTTAAAGTCATTTCTGTGCCTGAAATTGGTCAAAATTTGAAGCTTTTGAGTAAGCAAAACTCTGTAAAAATGGCAATTTTGGTCACTTTGAGGGTTTAAAAAGTGGTTATTCAACATGAGGCCCGATCCAAATGGACAATTTTGAATCATTTTTGGAAGAGTCCAAAAAATCCATTTTCTGATGAAAAACGATGACCCCGGACCAGTCGAACATTGAAAAAATGGTCAATATTGATAAAATTTTAACATTTAATCTTTTGACTTTAAATGACGGTTGGATATGAATTATTACTTTTTCAACTAAAATAAGTGTGTTTAAAGTCATTTCTGTGCCTGAAATTGGTCAAATTTGAAGATTTTGAGTAAGCAAAACTCTGTAAAAATGGCAATTTTGGTCACTGTGAGGGTTTAAAAAGTGGTTATTCAACATGAGGCCCGATCCAAATGACATTTTGAATCATTTTTGGAAGAGTCCAAAAAATCCATTTTCTGATGAAAAACGATGACCCCGGACCAGTCGAACATTGAAAAAATGGTCAATATTGATGAAATTTTAACATTTAATCTTTTGACTTTAAATGACGGTTGGATGTGAGTTATTACGTTTTCAACTAAAATAAGTGTGTTTAAAGTCATTTCTTTGCCTGAAATTGGTCAAAATTGAAGATTTTGAGTAAGCAAAACTCTGTAAAAATGGCAATTTTGGTCACTGTGAGGGTTTAAAAAGTGGTTATTTAACATGAGGCCCGATCCAAATGACATTCTGAATCATTTTTGGTAGAGTGCAAAAAATCAATTTTCTGATGAAAAACGATGACCCCGGACCAGTCGAACGTTGAAAAAATGGTCAATATTGATGAAATTTTAACATTTAATCTTTTGACTTTAAATGACGGTTGGATGTGAGTTATTACTTTTTCAACTAAAATAAGTGTGTTTAAAGTCATTTCTGTGTCTGAAATTGGTCAAAATTTGAAGCTTTTGAGTAAGCAAAACTCTGTAAAAATGGCAATTTTGGTCACTTTGAGGGTTTAAAAAGTGGTTATTCAACATGAGGCCCGATCCAAATGACAATTTGAATCATTTTTGGAAGAGTCCAAAAAATCCATTTTCTGATGAAAAACGATGACCCCGGACCAGTCGAACATTGAAAAAATGGTCAATATTGATGAAATTTTAACATTTAATCTTTTGACTTTAAATGACGGTTGGATGTGAGTTATTACTTTTTCTACTAAAATAAGTGTGTTTAAAGTCATTTCTGTGCCTGAAATTGGTCAAAATTGAAGATTTTGAGTAAGCAAAACTCTGTAAAAATGGCAATTTTGGTCACTGTGAGGGTTTAAAAAGTGGTTATTCAACATGAGGCCCGATCCAAATGACATTCTGAATCATTTTTGGTAGAGTGCAAAAAATCAATTTTCTGATGAAAAACGATGACCCCCGGACCAGTCGAACGTTGAAAAAATGGTCAATATTGCTGAAATTTTAACATTTAATCTTTTGACTTTAAATGACGGTTGGATATGAATTATTACTTTTTCAACTAAAATAAGTGTGTTTAAAGTCATTTCTGTGCCTGAAATTGGTCAAAATTTGAAGCTTTTGAGTAAGCAAAACTCTGTAAAAATGGCAATTTTGGTCACTTTGAGGGTTTAAAAAGTGGTTATTCAACATGAGGCCCGATCCAAATGACAATTTGAATCATTTTTGGAAGAGTCCAAAAAATCCATTTTCTGATGAAAAACGATGACCCCGGACCAGTCGAACATTGAAAAAATGGTCAATATTGATGAAATTTTAACATTTAATCTTTTGACTTTAAATGACGGTTGGATGTGAGTTATTACTTTTTCAACTAAAATAAGTGTGTTTAAAGTCATTTCTGTGCCTGAAATTGGTCAAAATTGAAGATTTTGAGTAAGCAAAACTCTGTAAAAATGGCAATTTTGGTCACTGTGAGGGTTTAAAAAGTGGTTATTCAACATGAGGCCCCGATCCAAATGACATTTTGAATCATTTTTGGTAGAGTCCAAAAAAATCAATTTTCTGATGAAAAACGATGACCCCGGACCAGTCGAACGTTGAAAAAATGGTCAATATTGATGAAATTTTAACATTTAATCTTTTGACTTTAAATGACGGTTGGATGTGAGTTATAAATTTTTCAACTAAAATTAGTGTGTTTAAAGTCATTTCTGTGCCTGAAATTGGTAAAAATTCGAAGATTTGAGTAAGCAAATCTCTGTAAAAATGGCAATTTTGGTCACTGTGAGGGTTTAAAAAGTGGTTATTCAACATGAGGCCTGATCCAAATGACATTTTGAATCATTTTTGGTAGAGTCCAAAAAATCAATTTTCTGATGAAAAACGATGACCCGGACCAGTCGAACGTTGAAAAAATGGTCAATATTGATGAAATTTTAACAATTTAATCTTTTTGACTTTAAATGACAATTGGATATGAATTATTACTATTTCAACTAAAATAAGTGTGTTTAAAGTCATTTCTGTGCCTGAAATTGGTCAAATTTGAAGATTTTGAGTAAGCAAAACTCTGTAAAAATGGCAATTTTGGTCACTGTGAGGGTTTAAAAAGTGGTTATTCAACATGAGGCCCGATCCAAAATGACATTTTGAATCATTTTTGGAAGAGTCCAAAAAATCCATTTTCTGATGAAAAACGATGACCCCGGACCAGTCGAACATTGAAAAAATGGTCAATATTGATGAAATTTTAACATTTAATCTTTTGACTTTAAATGACGGTTGGATGTGAGTTATTACTTTTTCAACTAAAATAAGTGTGTTTAAAGTCATTTCTTTGCCTGAAATTGGTCCAAATTGAAGATTTTGAGTAAGCAAAACTCTGTAAAAATGGCAATTTTGGTCACTGTGAGGATTTAAAAAGTGGTTATTCAACATGAGGCCCGATCCAAATGACATTCTGAATCATTTTTGGTAGAGTGCAAAAAATCAATTTTCTGATGAAAAACGATGACCCCGGACCAGTCGAACGTTGAAAAAATGGTCAATATTGATGAAATTTTAACATTTAATCTTTTGACTTTAAATGACGGTTGGATGTGAGTTATTACTTTTTCAACTAAAATAAGTGTGTTTAAAGTCATTTCTGTGCCTGAAATTGGTCAAAATTTGAAGCTTTTGAGTAAGCAAAAACTCTGTAAAAATGGCAATTTTGGTCACTTTGAGGGTTTAAAAAGTGGTTATTCAACATGAGGCCCGATCCAAATGACAATTTGAATCATTTTTGGAAGAGTCCAAAAAATCCATTTTCTGATGAAAAACGATGACCCCGGACCAGTCGAACATTGAAAAAATGGTCAATATTGATGAAATTTTAACATTTAATCTTTTGACTTTAAATGACGGTTGGATGTGAGTTATTACTTTTTCAACTAAAATAAGTGTGTTTAAAGTCATTTCTGTGCCTGAAATTGGTCAAAATTGAAGATTTTGAGTAAGCAAAACTCTGTAAAAATGGCAATTTTGGTCACTGTGAGGGTTTAAAAAGTGGTTATTCAACATGAGGCCCGATCCAAATGACATTCTGAATCATTTTTGGTAGAGTGCAAAAAATCAATTTTCTGATGAAAAACGATGACCCCGGACCAGTCGAACGTTGAAAAAATGGTCAATATTGCTGAAATTTTAACATTTAATCTTTTGACTTTAAATGACGGTTGGATGTGAGTTATTACTTTTTCAACTAAAATAAGTGTGTTTAAAGTCATTTCTGTGCCTGAAATTGGTCAAAATTTGAAGCTTTTGAGTAAGCAAAACTCTGTAAAAATGGCAATTTTGGTCACTGTGAGGGTTTAAAAAGTGGTTATTTAACATGAGGCCCGATCCAATTGACATTCTGAATCATTTTTGGTAGAGTGCAAAAAATCAATTTTCTGATGAAAAACGATGACCCCGGACCAGTCGAACGTTGAAAAAATGGTCAATATTGATGAAATTTTAACATTTAATCTTTTGACTTTAAATGACGGTTGGATGTGAGTTATTACTTTTTCAACTAAAATAAGTGTGTTTAAAGTCATTTCTTTGCCTGAAATTGGTCAAAATTGAAGATTTTGAGTAAGCAAAACTCTGTAAAAATGGCAATTTTGGTCACTGTGAGGGTTTAAAAAGTGGTTATTCAACATGAGGCCCGATCCAAATGACATTTTGAATCATTTTTGGAAGAGTCCAAAAAATCCATTTTCTGATGAAAAACGATGACCCCGGACCAGTCGAACGTTGAAAAAATGGTCAATATTGATGAAATTTTAACATTTAATCTTTTGACTTTAAATGACGGTTGGATGTGAGTTATTACTTTTTCAACTAAAATAAGTGTGTTTAAAGTCATTTCTGTCCCTGAAATTGGTCAAAATTGGAAGATTTTGAGTAAGCAAAACTCTGTAAAAATGGCAATTTTGGTCACTGTGAGGGTTTAAAAAGTGGTTATTCAACATGAGGCCCGATCCAAATGACATTTTGAATCATTTTTGGAAGAGTCCAAAAAATCCATTTTCTGATGAAAAACGATGACCCCGGACCAGTCGAACATTGAAAAAATGGTCAATATTGATGAAATTTTAACATTTAATCTTTTGACTTTAAATGACAGTTGGATGTGAGTTATTACTTTTTCAACTAAAATAAGTGTGTTTAAAGTCATTTCTGTGCCTGAAATTGGTCAAATTTGAAGCTTATGAGTAAGCAAAACTCTGTAAAAATGGCAATTTTGGTCACTGTGAGGGTTTAAAAAGTGGTTATTCAACATGAGGCCCGATCCAAATGACATTTTGAATCATTTTTGGAAGAGTCCAAAAAATCCATTTTCTGATGAAAAACGATGACCCCGGACCAGTCGAACGTTGAAAAAATGGTCAATATTGATGAAATTTTAACATTTAATCTTTTGACTTTAAATGACGGTTGGATTTGAGTTATTACTTTTTCAACTAAAATAAGTGTGTTTAAAGTCATTTCTGTGCCTGAAATTGGTCAAAATTGAAGATTTTGAGTAAGCAAAACTCTGTAAAAATGGCAATTTTGGTCACTGTGAGGGTTTAAAAAGTGGTTATTCAACATGAGGCCCGATCCAAATGACAATTTGAATCATTTTTGGAACAGTCCAAAAAATCAATTTTCTGATGAAAAACGATGACCCCGGACCAGTCGAACATTGAAAAAATGGTCAATATTGCTGAAATTTTAACATTTAATCTTTTGACTTTAAATGACGGTTGGATATGAATTATTACTTTTTCAACTAAAATAAGTGTGTTTAAAGTCATTTCTGTGCCTGAAATTGGTCAAAATTTGAAGCTTTTGAGTAAGCAAAACTCTGTAAAAATGGCAATTTTGGTCACTTTGAGGGTTTAAAAAGTGGTTATTCAACATGAGGCCCGATCCAAATGACAATTTGAATCATTTTTGGAAGAGTCCAAAAAATCAATTTTCTGATGAAAAACGATGACCCCGGACCAGTCGAACGTTGAAAAAATGGTCAATATTGATGAAATTTTAACATTTAATCTTTTGACTTTAAATGACGGTTGGATATGAATTATTACTTTTTCAACTAAAATAAGTGTGTTTAAAGTCATTTCTGTGCCTGAAATTGGTCAAATTTGAAGCTTATGAGTAAGCAAAACTCTGTAAAAATGGCAATTTTGGTCACTGTGAGGGTTTAAAAAGTGGTTATTCAACATGAGGCCCGATCCAAATGACATTTTGAATCATTTTTGGAAGAGTCCAAAAAATCCATTTTCTGATGAAAAACGATGACCCCGGACCAGTCGAACGTTGAAAAAATGGTCAATATTGATGAAATTTTAACATTTAATCTTTTGACTTTAAATGACGGTTGGATGTGAGTTATTACTTTTTCAACTAAAATAAGTGTGTTTAAAGTCATTTCTGTGCCTGAAATTGGTCAAAATTGAAGATTTTGAGTAAGCAAAACTCTGTAAAAATGGCAATTTTGGTCACTGTGAGGGTTTAAAAAGTGGTTATTCAACATGAGGCCCGATCCAAATGACATTTTGAATCATTTTTGGAAGAGTCCAAAAAATCCATTTTCTGATGAAAAACGATGACCCCGGACCAGTCGAACATTGAAAAAATGGTCAATATTGATGAAATTTTAACATTTAATCTTTTGACTTTAAATGACGGTTGGATGTGAGTTATTACTTTTTCAACTAAAATAAGTGTGTTTAAAGTCATTTCTTTGCCTGAAATTGGTCAAAATTGAAGATTTTGAGTAAGCAAAACTCTGTAAAAATGGCAATTTTGGTCACTGTGAGGGTTTAAAAAGTGGTTATTCAACATGAGGCCCGATCCAAATGACATTCTGAATCATTTTTGGTAGAGTGCAAAAAATCAATTTTCTGATGAAAAACGATGACCCCGGACCAGTCGAACGTTTAAAAAATGGTCAATATTGATGAAATTTTAACATTTAATCTTTTGACTTTAAATGACGGTTGGATGTGAGTTATTACTTTTTCAACTAAAATAAGTGTGTTTAAAGTCATTTCTGTGCCTGAAATTGGTCAAAATTTGAAGCTTTTGAGTAAGCAAAACTCTGTAAAAATGGCAATTTTGGTCACTGTGAGGGTTTAAAAAGTGGTTATTCAACATGAGGCCCGATCCAAATGACATTTTGAATCATTTTTGGAAGAGTCCAAAAAATCCATTTTCTGATGAAAAACGATGACCCCGGACCAGTCGAACGTTGAAAAAATGGTCAATATTGATGAAATTTTAACATTTAATCTTTTGACTTTAAATGACGGTTGGATGTGAGTTATTACTTTTTCAACTAAAATAAGTGTGTTTAAAGTCATTTCTGTGCCTGAAATTGGTCAAAATTGAAGATTTTGAGTAAGCAAAACTCTGTAAAAATGGCAATTTTGGTCACTGTGAGGGTTTAAAAAGTGGTTATTCAACATGAGGCCCGATCCAAATGACATTTTGAATCATTTTTGGAAGAGTCCAAAAAATCCATTTTCTGATGAAAAACGATGACCCCGGACCAGTCGAACATTGAAAAAATGGTCAATATTGATGAAATTTTAACATTTAATCTTTTGACTTTAAATGACGGTTGGATGTGAGTTATTACTTTTTCAACTAAAATAAGTGTGTTTAAAGTCATTTCTTTGCCTGAAATTGGTCAAAATTGAAGATTTTGAGTAAGCAAAACTCTGTAAAAATGGCAATTTTGGTCACTGTGAGGGTTTAAAAAGTGGTTATTCAACATGAGGCCCGATCCAAATGACATTCTGAATCATTTTTGGTAGAGTGCAAAAAATCAATTTTCTGATGAAAAACGATGACCCCGGACCAGTCGAACGTTGAAAAAATGGTCAATATTGATGAAATTTTAACATTTAATCTTTTGACTTTAAATGACGGTTGGATGTGAGTTATTACTTTTTCAACTAAAATAAGTGTGTTTAAAGTCATTTCTGTGCCTGAAATTGGTCAAAATTTGAAGCTTTTGAGTAAGCAAAACTCTGTAAAAATGGCAATTTTGGTCACTTTGAGGGTTTAAAAAGTGGTTATTCAACATGAGGCCCGATCCAAATGACAATTTGAATCATTTTTGGAAGAGTCCAAAAAATCCATTTTCTGATGAAAAACGATGACCCCGGACCAGTCGAACATTGAAAAAATGGTCAATATTGATGAAATTTTAACATTTAATCTTTTGACTTTAAATGACGGTTGGATGTGAGTTATTACTTTTTCAACTAAAATAAGTGTGTTTAAAGTCATTTCTGTGCCTGAAATTGGTCAAAATTGAAGATTTTGAGTAAGCAAAACTCTGTAAAAATGGCAATTTTGGTCACTGTGAGGGTTTAAAAAGTGGTTATTCAACATGAGGCCCGATCCAAATGACATTCTGAATCATTTTTGGTAGAGTGCAAAAAATCAATTTTCTGATGAAAAACGATGACCCCGGACCAGTCGAACGTTGAAAAAATGGTCAATATTGATGAAATTTTAACATTTAATCTTTTGACTTTAAATGACGGTTGGATGTGAGTTATTACTTTTTCAACTAAAATAAGTGTGTTTAAAGTCATTTCTGTGCCTGAAATTGGTCAAAATTTGAAGCTTTTGAGTAAGCAAAACTCTGTAAAAATGGCAATTTTGGTCACTGTGAGGGTTTAAAAAGTGGTTATTCAACATGAGGCCCGATCCAAATGACATTTTGAATCATTTTTGGTAGAGTGCAAAAAATCAATTTTCTGATGAAAAATGATGACCCCGGACCAGTCGAACGTTGAAAAAATGGTCAATATTGATGAAATTTTAACATTTAATCTTTTGACTTTAAATGACGGTTGGATGTGAGTTATTACTTTTTCAACTAAAATAAGTGTGTTTAAAGTCATTTCTGTGCCTGAAATTGGTCAAAATTGAAGATTTTGAGTAAGCAAAACTCTGTAAAAATGGCAATTTTGGTCACTGTGAGGGTTTAAAAAGTGGTTATTCAACATGAGGCCCGATCCAAATGACATTTTGAATCATTTTTGGTAGAGTGCAAAAAATCAATTTTCTGATGAAAAATGATGACCCCGGACCAGTCGAACGTTGAAAAAATGGTCAATATTGCTGAAATTTTAACATTTAATCTTTTGACTTTAAATGACGGTTGGATATGAATTATTACTTTTTCAACTAAAATAAGTGTGTTTAAAGTCATTTCTGTGCCTGAAATTGGTCAAAATTTGAAGCTTTTGAGTAAGCAAAACTCTGTAAAAATGGCAATTTTGGTCACTTTGAGGGTTTAAAAAGTGGTTATTCAACATGAGGCCCGATCCAAATGACAATTTGAATCATTTTTGGAAGAGTCCAAAAAATCCATTTTCTGATGAAAAACGATGACCCCGGACCAGTCGAACATTGAAAAAATGGTCAATATTGATGAAATTTTAACATTTAATCTTTTGACTTTAAATGACGGTTGGATGTGAGTTATTACTTTTTCAACTAAAATAAGTGTGTTTAAAGTCATTTCTGTGCCTGAAATTGGTCAAAATTGAAGATTTTGAGTAAGCAAAACTCTGTAAAAATGGCAATTTTGGTCACTGTGAGGGTTTAAAAAGTGGTTATTCAACATGAGGCCTGATCCAAATGACATTTTGAATCATTTTTGGTAGAGTCCAAAAAATCAATTTTCTGATAAAAACGATGACCCGGACCAGTCGAACGTTGAAAAAATGGTCAATATTGATGAAATTTTAACATTTAATCTTTTGACTTTAAATGACGATTGGATATGAATTATTACTATTTCAACTAAAATAAGTGTGTTTAAAGTCATTTCTGTGCCTGAAATTGGTCAAATTTGAAGATTTTGAGTAAGCAAAACTCTGTAAAAATGGCAATTTTGGTCACTGTGAGGGTTTAAAAAGTGGTTATTCAACATGAGGCCCGATCCAAATGACATTCTGAATCATTTTTGGTAGAGTGCAAAAAATCAATTTTCTGATGAAAAACGATGACCCCGGACCAGTCGAACGTTGAAAAAATGGTCAATATTGATGAAATTTTAACATTTAATCTTTTGACTTTAAATGACGGTTGGATGTGAGTTATTACTTTTTCAACTAAAATAAGTGTGTTTAAAGTCATTTCTGTGCCTGAAATTGGTCAAAATTTGAAGCTTTTGAGTAAGAAAAACTCTGTAAAAATGGCAATTTTGGTCACTTTGAGGGTTTAAAAAGTGGTTATTCAACATGAGGCCCGATCCAAATGACAATTTGAATCATTTTTGGAAGAGTCCAAAAAATCCATTTTCTGATGAAAAACGATGACCCCGGACCAGTCGAACATTGAAAAAATGGTCAATATTGATGAAATTTTAACATTTAATCTTTTGACTTTAAATGACGGTTGGATGTGAGTTATTACTTTTTCAACTAAAATAAGTGTGTTTAAAGTCATTTCTGTGCCTGAAATTGGTCAAAATTTGAAGCTTTTGAGTAAGCAAAACTCTGTAAAAATGGCAATTTTGGTCACTGTGAGGGTTTAAAAAGTGGTTATTCAACATGAGGCCCGATCCAAATGACATTTTGAATCATTTTTGGAAGAGTCCAAAAAATCCATTTTCTGATGAAAAACGATGACCCCGGACCAGTCGAACGTTGAAAAAATGGTCAATATTGATGAAATTTTAACATTTAATCTTTTGACTTTAAATGACGGTTGGATGTGAGTTATTACTTTTTCAACTAAAATAAGTGTGTTTAAAGTCATTTCTGTGCCTGAAATTGGTCAAAATTGAAGATTTTGAGTAAGCAAAACTCTGTAAAAATGGCAATTTTGGTCACTGTGAGGGTTTAAAAAGTGGTTATTCAACATGAGGCCCGATCCAAATGACATTTTGAATCATTTTTGGAAGAGTCCAAAAAATCCATTTTCTGATGAAAAACGATGACCCCGGACCAGTCGAACATTGAAAAAATGGTCAATATTGATGAAATTTTAACATTTAATCTTTTGACTTTAAATGACGGTTGGATGTGAGTTATTACTTTTTCAACTAAAATAAGTGTGTTTAAAGTCATTTCTTTGCCTGAAATTGGTCAAAATTGAAGATTTTGAGTAAGCAAAACTCTGTAAAAATGGCAATTTTGGTCACTGTGAGGGTTTAAAAAGTGGTTATTCAACATGAGGCCCGATCCAAATGACATTCTGAATCATTTTTGGTAGAGTGCAAAAAATCAATTTTCTGATGAAAAACGATGACCCCGGACCAGTCGAACGTTGAAAAAATGGTCAATATTGATGAAATTTTAACATTTAATCTTTTGACTTTAAATGACGGTTGTATGTGAGTTATTACTTTTTCAACTAAAATAAGTGTGTTTAAAGTCATTTCTGTGTCTGAAATTGGTCAAAATTTGAAGCTTTTGAGTAAGCAAAACTCTGTAAAAATGGCAATTTTGGTCACTGTGAGGGTTTAAAAAGTGGTTATTCAACATGAGGCCCGATCCAAATGACATTTTGAATCATTTTTGGAAGAGTCCAAAAAATCCATTTTCTGATGAAAAACGATGACCCCGGACCAGTCGAACATTGAAAAAATTGGTCAATATTGATGAAATTTTAACATTTAATCTTTTGACTTTAAATGACGGTTGGATGTGAGTTATTACTTTTTCAACTAAAATAAGTGTGTTTAAAGTCATTTCTGTGCCTGAAATTGGTCAAAATTGAAGATTTTGAGTAAGCAAAACTCTGTAAAAATGGCAATTTTGGTCACTGTGAGGGTTTAAAAAGTGGTTATTCAACATGAGGCCCGATCCAAATGACATTCTGAATCATTTTTGGTAGAGTGCAAAAAATCAATTTTCTGATGAAAAACGATGACCCCGGACCAGTCGAACGTTGAAAAAATGGTCAATATTGCTGAAATTTTAACATTTAATCTTTTGACTTTAAATGACGGTTGGATATGAATTATTACTTTTTCAACTAAAATAAGTGTGTTTAAAGTCATTTCTGTGCCTGAAATTGGTCAAAATTTGAAGCTTTTGAGTAAGCAAAACTCTGTAAAAATGGCAATTTTGGTCACTTTGAGGGTTTAAAAAGTGGTTATTCAACATGAGGCCCGATCCAAATGACAATTTGAATCATTTTTGGAAGAGTCCAAAAAATCCATTTTCTGATGAAAAACGATGACCCCGGACCAGTCGAACATTGAAAAAATGGTCAATATTGATAAAATTTTAACATTTAATCTTTTGACTTTAAATGACGGTTGGATATGAATTATTACTTTTTCAACTAAAATAAGTGTGTTTAAAGTCATTTCTGTGCCTGAAATTGGTCAAATTTGAAGATTTTGAGTAAGCAAAACTCTGTAAAAATGGCAATTTTGGTCACTGTGAGGGTTTAAAAAGTGGTTATTCAACATGAGGCCCGATCCAAATGACATTTTGAATCATTTTTGGAAGAGTCCAAAAAATCCATTTTCTGATGAAAAACGATGACCCCGGACCAGTCGAACATTGAAAAAATGGTCAATATTGATGAAATTTTAACATTTAATCTTTTGACTTTAAATGACGGTTGGATGTGAGTTATTACGTTTTCAACTAAAATAAGTGTGTTTAAAGTCATTTCTTTGCCTGAAATTGGTCAAAATTGAAGATTTTGAGTAAGCAAAACTCTGTAAAAATGGCAATTTTGGTCACTGTGAGGGTTTAAAAAGTGGTTATTTAACATGAGGCCCGATCCAAATGACATTCTGAATCATTTTTGGTAGAGTGCAAAAAATCAATTTTCTGATGAAAAACGATGACCCCGGACCAGTCGAACGTTGAAAAAATGGTCAATATTGATGAAATTTTAACATTTAATCTTTTGACTTTAAATGACGGTTGGATGTGAGTTATTACTTTTTCAACTAAAATAAGTGTGTTTAAAGTCATTTCTGTGTCTGAAATTGGTCAAAATTTGAAGCTTTTGAGTAAGCAAAACTCTGTAAAAATGGCAATTTTGGTCACTTTGAGGGTTTAAAAAGTGGTTATTCAACATGAGGCCCGATCCAAATGACAATTTGAATCATTTTTGGAAGAGTCCAAAAAATCCATTTTCTGATGAAAAACGATGACCCCGGACCAGTCGAACATTGAAAAAATGGTCAATATTGATGAAATTTTAACATTTAATCTTTTGACTTTAAATGACGGTTGGATGTGAGTTATTACTTTTTCTACTAAAATAAGTGTGTTTAAAGTCATTTCTGTGCCTGAAATTGGTCAAAATTGAAGATTTTGAGTAAGCAAAACTCTGTAAAAATGGCAATTTTGGTCACTGTGAGGGTTTAAAAAGTGGTTATTCAACATGAGGCCCGATCCAAATGACATTCTGAATCATTTTTGGTAGAGTGCAAAAAATCAATTTTCTGATGAAAAACGATGACCCCCGGACCAGTCGAACGTTGAAAAAATGGTCAATATTGCTGAAATTTTAACATTTAATCTTTTGACTTTAAATGACGGTTGGATATGAATTATTACTTTTTCAACTAAAATAAGTGTGTTTAAAGTCATTTCTGTGCCTGAAATTGGTCAAAATTTGAAGCTTTTGAGTAAGCAAAACTCTGTAAAAATGGCAATTTTGGTCACTTTGAGGGTTTAAAAAGTGGTTATTCAACATGAGGCCCGATCCAAATGACAATTTGAATCATTTTTGGAAGAGTCCAAAAAATCCATTTTCTGATGAAAAACGATGACCCCGGACCAGTCGAACATTGAAAAAATGGTCAATATTGATGAAATTTTAACATTTAATCTTTTGACTTTAAATGACGGTTGGATGTGAGTTATTACTTTTTCAACTAAAATAAGTGTGTTTAAAGTCATTTCTGTGCCTGAAATTGGTCAAAATTGAAGATTTTGAGTAAGCAAAACTCTGTAAAAATGGCAATTTTGGTCACTGTGAGGGTTTAAAAAGTGGTTATTCAACATGAGGCCCGATCCAAATGACATTTTGAATCATTTTTGGTAGAGTCCAAAAAAATCAATTTTCTGATGAAAAACGATGACCCCGGACCAGTCGAACGTTGAAAAAATGGTCAATATTGATGAAATTTTAACATTTAATCTTTTGACTTTAAATGACGGTTGGATGTGAGTTATAAATTTTTCAACTAAAATTAGTGTGTTTAAAGTCATTTCTGTGCCTGAAATTGGTAAAAATTCGAAGATTTTGAGTAAGCAAATCTCTGTAAAAATGGCAATTTTGGTCACTGTGAGGGTTTAAAAAGTGGTTATTCAACATGAGGCCTGATCCAAATGACATTTTGAATCATTTTTGGTAGAGTCCAAAAAATCAATTTTCTGATGAAAAACGATGACCCGGACCAGTCGAACGTTGAAAAAATGGTCAATATTGATGAAATTTTAACATTTAATCTTTTGACTTTAAATGACAATTGGATATGAATTATTACTATTTCAACTAAAATAAGTGTGTTTAAAGTCATTTCTGTGCCTGAAATTGGTCAAATTTGAAGATTTTGAGTAAGCAAAACTCTGTAAAAATGGCAATTTTGGTCACTGTGAGGGTTTAAAAAGTGGTTATTCAACATGAGGCCCGATCCAAATGACATTTTGAATCATTTTTGGAAGAGTCCAAAAAATCCATTTTCTGATGAAAAACGATGACCCCGGACCAGTCGAACATTGAAAAAATGGTCAATATTGATGAAATTTTAACATTTAATCTTTTGACTTTAAATGACGGTTGGATGTGAGTTATTACTTTTTCAACTAAAATAAGTGTGTTTAAAGTCATTTCTTTGCCTGAAATTGGTCCAAATTGAAGATTTTGAGTAAGCAAAACTCTGTAAAAATGGCAATTTTGGTCACTGTGAGGATTTAAAAAGTGGTTATTCAACATGAGGCCCGATCCAAATGACATTCTGAATCATTTTTGGTAGAGTGCAAAAAATCAATTTTCTGATGAAAAACGATGACCCCGGACCAGTCGAACGTTGAAAAAATGGTCAATATTGATGAAATTTTAACATTTAATCTTTTGACTTTAAATGACGGTTGGATGTGAGTTATTACTTTTTCAACTAAAATAAGTGTGTTTAAAGTCATTTCTGTGCCTGAAATTGGTCAAAATTTGAAGCTTTTGAGTAAGCAAAACTCTGTAAAAATGGCAATTTTGGTCACTTTGAGGGTTTAAAAAGTGGTTATTCAACATGAGGCCCGATCCAAATGACAATTTGAATCATTTTTGGAAGAGTCCAAAAAATCCATTTTCTGATGAAAAACGATGACCCCGGACCAGTCGAACATTGAAAAAATGGTCAATATTGATGAAATTTTAACATTTAATCTTTTGACTTTAAATGACGGTTGGATGTGAGTTATTACTTTTTCAACTAAAATAAGTGTGTTTAAAGTCATTTCTGTGCCTGAAATTGGTCAAAATTGAAGATTTTGAGTAAGCAAAACTCTGTAAAAATGGCAATTTTGGTCACTGTGAGGGTTTAAAAAGTGGTTATTCAACATGAGGCCCGATCCAAATGACATTCTGAATCATTTTTGGTAGAGTGCAAAAAATCAATTTTCTGATGAAAAACGATGACCCCGGACCAGTCGAACGTTGAAAAAATGGTCAATATTGCTGAAATTTTAACATTTAATCTTTTGACTTTAAATGACGGTTGGATGTGAGTTATTACTTTTTCAACTAAAATAAGTGTGTTTAAAGTCATTTCTGTGCCTGAAATTGGTCAAAATTTGAAGCTTTTGAGTAAGCAAAACTCTGTAAAAATGGCAATTTTGGTCACTGTGAGGGTTTAAAAAGTGGTTATTTAACATGAGGCCCGATCCAATTGACATTCTGAATCATTTTTGGTAGAGTGCAAAAAATCAATTTTCTGATGAAAAACGATGACCCCGGACCAGTCGAACGTTGAAAAAATGGTCAATATTGATGAAATTTTAACATTTAATCTTTTGACTTTAAATGACGGTTGGATGTGAGTTATTACTTTTTCAACTAAAATAAGTGTGTTTAAAGTCATTTCTGTGCCTGAAATTGGTCAAAATTTGAAGCTTTTGAGTAAGCAAAACTCTGTAAAAATGGCAATTTTGGTCACTGTGAGGGTTTAAAAAGTGGTTATTGAACATGAGGCCCGATCCAAATGACATTTTGAATCATTTTTGGAAGAGTGCAAAAAATCCATTTTCTGATGAAAAACGATGACCCCGGACCAGTCGAACGTTGAAAAAATGGTCAATATTGATGAAATTTTAACATTTAATCTTTTGACTTTAAATGACGGTTGGATGTGAGTTATTACTTTTTCAACTAAAATAAGTGTGTTTAAAGTCATTTCTGTGCCTGAAATTGGTCAAAATTTGAAGCTTTTGAGTAAGCAAAACTCTGTAAAAATGGCAATTTTGGTCACTGTGAGGGTTTAAAAAGTGGTTATTCAACATGAGGCCCGATCCAAATGACATTTTGAATCATTTTTGGTAGAGTGCAAAAAATCAATTTTCTGATGAAAAACGATGACCCCGGACCAGTCGAACGTTGAAAAAATGGTCAATATTGATGAAATTTTAACATTTAATCTTTTGACTTTAAATGACGGTTGGATGTGAGTTATTACTTTTTCAACTAAAATAAGTGTGTTTAAAGTCATTTCTGTGCCTGAAATTGGTCAAAATTTGAAGCTTTTGAGTAAGCAAAACTCTGTAAAAATGGCAATTTTGGTCACTTTGAGGGTTTAAAAAGTGGTTATTCAACATGAGGCCCGATCCAAATGACAATTTGAATCATTTTTGGAAGAGTCCAAAAAATCAATTTTCTGATGAAAAACGATGACCCCGGACCAGTCGAACATTGAAAAAATGGTCAATATTGATGAAATTTTAACATTTAATCTTTTGACTTTAAATGACGGTTGGATGTGAGTTATTACTTTTTCAACTAAAATAAGTGTGTTTAAAGTCATTTCTGTGCCTGAAATTGGTCAAAATTGAAGATTTTGAGTAAGCAAAACTCTGTAAAAATGGCAATTTTGGTCACTGTGAGGGTTTAAAAAGTGGTTATTCAACATGAGGCCCGATCCAAATGACAATTTGAATCATTTTTGGAAGAGTCAAAAAAATCCATTTTCTGATGAAAAACGATGACCCCGGACCAGTCGAACATTGAAAAAATTGGTCAATATTGATGAAATTTTAACATTTAATCTTTTGACTTTAAATGACGGTTGGATGTGAGTTATTACTTTTTCAACTAAAATAAGTGTGTTTAAAGTCATTTCTGTGCCTGAAATTGGTCAAAATTGAAGATTTTGAGTAAGCAAAACTCTGTAAAAATGGCAATTTTGGTCACTGTGAGGGTTTAAAAAGTGGTTATTCAACATGAGGCCCGATCCAAATGACATTCTGAATCATTTTTGGTAGAGTGCAAAAAATCAATTTTCTGATGAAAAACGATGACCCCGGACCAGTCGAACGTTGAAAAAATGGTCAATATTGCTGAAATTTTAACATTTAATCTTTTGACTTTAAATGACGGTTGGATATGAATTATTACTTTTTCAACTAAAATAAGTGTGTTTAAAGTCATTTCTGTGCCTGAAATTGGTCAAAATTTGAAGCTTTTGAGTAAGCAAAACTCTGTAAAAATGGCAATTTTGGTCACTTTGAGGGTTTAAAAAGTGGTTATTCAACATGAGGCCCGATCCAAATGACATTTTGAATCATTTTTGGAAGAGTCCAAAAAATCCATTTTCTGATGAAAAACGATGACCCCGGACCAGTCGAACGTTGAAAAAATGGTCAATATTGATGAAATTTTAACATTTAATCTTTTGACTTTAAATGACGGTTGGATGTGAGTTATTAATTTTTCAACTAAAATTAGTGTGTTTAAAGTCATTTCTGTGCCTGAAATTGGTAAAAATTCGAAGATTTTGAGTAAGCAAATCTCTGTAAAAATGGCAATTTTGGTCACTGTGAGGGTTTAAAAAGTGGTTATTCAACATGAGGCCTGATCCAAATGACATTTTGAATCATTTTTGGTAGAGTCCAAAAAATCAATTTTCTGATGAAAAACGATGACCCGGACCAGTCGAACGTTGAAAAAATGGTCAATATTGATGAAATTTTAACATTTAATCTTTTGACTTTAAATGACGGTTGGATATGAATTATTACTATTTCAACTAAAATAAGTGTGTTTAAAGTCATTTCTGTGCCTGAAATTGGTCAAATTTGAAGATTTTGAGTAAGCAAAACTCTGTAAAAATGGCAATTTTGGTCACTGTGAGGGTTTAAAAAGTGGTTATTCAACATGAGGCCCGATCCAAATGACATTCTGAATCATTTTTGGTAGAGTGCAAAAAATCAATTTTCTGATGAAAAACGATGACCCCGGACCAGTCGAACGTTGAAAAAATGGTCAATATTGATGAAATTTTAACATTTAATCTTTTGACTTTAAATGACGGTTGGATGTGAGTTATTACTTTTTCAACTAAAATAAGTGTGTTTAAAGTCATTTCTGTGCCTGAAATTGGTCAAAATTTGAAGCTTTTGAGTAAGAAAAACTCTGTAAAAATGGCAATTTTGGTCACTTTGAGGGTTTAAAAAGTGGTTATTCAACATGAGGCCCGATCCAAATGACAATTTGAATCATTTTTGGAAGAGTCCAAAAAATCCATTTTCTGATGAAAAACGATGACCCCGGACCAGTCGAACATTGAAAAAATGGTCAATATTGATGAAATTTTAACATTTAATCTTTTGACTTTAAATGACGGTTGGATGTGAGTTATTACTTTTTCAACTAAAATAAGTGTGTTTAAAGTCATTTCTGTGCCTGAAATTGGTCAAAATTTGAAGCTTTTGAGTAAGCAAAACTCTGTAAAAATGGCAATTTTGGTC
This sequence comes from Lissotriton vulgaris, assembly GCF_964263255.1. NCBI lineage: Eukaryota > Metazoa > Chordata > Amphibia > Caudata > Salamandridae > Lissotriton > Lissotriton vulgaris. Next base: position 120,230 of record NW_028241264.1, read on the forward strand.
ACTGTGAGGGTTTAAAAAGTGGTTATTCAACATGAGGCCCGATCCAAATGACATTTTGAATCATTTTTGGAAGAGTCCAAAAAATCCATTTTCTGATGAAAAACGATGACCCCGGACCAGTCGAACGTTGAAAAAATGGTCAATATTGATGAAATTTTAACATTTAATCTTTTGACTTTAAATGACGGTTGGATGTGAGTTATTACATTTTCAACTAAAATAAGTGTGTTTAAAGTCCTTTCTGTGCCTGAAATTGGTCAAAATTGAAGATTTTGAGTAAGCAAAACTCTGTAAAAATGGCAATTTTGGTCACTGTGAGGGTTTAAAAAGTGGTTATTCAACATGAGGCCCGATCCAAATGACATTTTGAATCATTTTTGGAAGAGTCCAAAAAATCCATTTTCTGATGAAAAACGATGACCCCGGACCAGTCGAACATTGAAAAAATGGTCAATATTGATGAAATTTTAACATTTAATCTTTTGACTTTAAATGACGGTTGGATGTGAGTTATTACTTTTTCAACTAAAATAAGTGTGTTTAAAGTCATTTCTTTGCCTGAAATTGGTCAAAATTGAAGATTTTGAGTAAGCAAAACTCTGTAAAAATGGCAATTTTGGTCACTGTGAGGGTTTAAAAAGTGGTTATTCAACATGAGGCCCGATCCAAATGACATTCTGAATCATTTTTGGTAGAGTGCAAAAAATCAATTTTCTGATGAAAAACGATGACCCCGGACCAGTCGAACGTTGAAAAAATGGTCAATATTGATGAAATTTTAACATTTAATCTTTTGACTTTAAATGACGGTTGGATGTGAGTTATTACTTTTTCAACTAAAATAAGTGTGTTTAAAGTCATTTCTGTGCCTGAAATTGGTAAAAATTTGAAGCTTTTGAGTAAGCAAAACTCTGTAAAAATGGCAATTTTGGTCACTTTGAGGGTTTAAAAAGTGGTTATTCAACATGAGGCCCGATCCAAATGACAATTTGAATCATTTTTGGAAGAGTCCAAAAAATCCATTTTCTGATGAAAAACGATGACCCCGGACCAGTCGAACATTGAAAAAATGGTCAATATTGATGAAATTTTAACATTTAATCTTTTGACTTTAAATGACGGTTGGATGTGAGTTATTACTTTTTCAACTAAAATAAGTGTGTTTAAAGTCATTTCTGTGCCTGAAATTGGTCAAAATTGAAGATTTTGAGTAAGCAAAACTCTGTAAAAATGGCAATTTTGGTCACTGTGAGGGTTTAAAAAGTGGTTATTCAACATGAGGCCCGATCCAAATGACATTCTGAATCATTTTTGGTAGAGTGCAAAAAATCAATTTTCTGATGAAAAACGATGACCCCGGACCAGTCGAACGTTGAAAAAATGGTCAATATTGATGAAATTTTAACATTTAATCTTTTGACTTTAAATGACGGTTGGATGTGAGTTATTACTTTTTCAACTAAAATAAGTGTGTTTAAAGTCATTTCTGTGCCTGAAATTGGTCAAAATTTGAAGCTTTTGAGTAAGCAAAACTCTGTAAAAATGGCAATTTTGGTCACTGTGAGGGTTTAAAAAGTGGTTATTCAACATGAGGCCCGATCCAAATGACATTTTGAATCATTTTTGGTAGAGTGCAAAAAATCAATTTTCTGATGAAAAACGATGACCCCGGACCAGTCGAACGTTGAAAAAATGGTCAATATTGATGAAATTTTAACATTTAATCTTTTGACTTTAAATGACGGTTGGATGTGAGTTATTACTTTTTCAACTAAAATAAGTGTGTTTAAAGTCATTTCTGTGCCTGAAATTGGTCAAAATTTGAAGCTTTTGAGTAAGCAAAACTCTGTAAAAATGGCAATTTTGGTCACTTTGAGGGTTTAAAAAGTGGTTATTCAACATGAGGCCCGATCCAAATGACAATTTGAATCATTTTTGGAAGAGTCCAAAAAATCAATTTTCTGATGAAAAACGATGACCCCGGACCAGTCGAACATTGAAAAAATGGTCAATATTGCTGAAATTTTAACATTTAATCTTTTGACTTTAAATGACGGTTGGATATGAATTATTACTTTTTCAACTAAAATAAGTGTGTTTAAAGTCATTTCTGTGCCTGAAATTGGTCAAAATTTGAAGCTTTTGAGTAAGCAAAACTCTGTAAAAATGGCAATTTTGGTCACTTTGAGGGTTTAAAAAGTGGTTATTCAACATGAGGCCCGATCCAAATGACAATTTGAATCATTTTTGGAAGAGTCCAAAAAATCAATTTTCTGATGAAAAACGATGACCCCGGACCAGTCGAACGTTGAAAAAATGGTCAATATTGATGAAATTTTAACATTTAATCTTTTGACTTTAAATGACGGTTGGATATGAATTATTACTTTTTCAACTAAAATAAGTGTGTTTAAAGTCATTTCTGTGCCTGAAATTGGTCAAATTTGAAGCTTATGAGTAAGCAAAACTCTGTAAAAATGGCAATTTTGGTCACTGTGAGGGTTTAAAAAGTGGTTATTCAACATGAGGCCCGATCCAAATGACATTTTGAATCATTTTTGGAAGAGTCCAAAAAATCCATTTTCTGATGAAAAACGATGACCCCGGACCAGTCGAACGTTGAAAAAATGGTCAATATTGATGAAATTTTAACATTTAATCTTTTGACTTTAAATGACGGTTGGATGTGAGTTATTACTTTTTCAACTAAAATAAGTGTGTTTAAAGTCATTTCTGTGCCTGAAATTGGTCAAAATTGAAGATTTTGAGTAAGCAAAACTCTGTAAAAATGGCAATTTTGGTCACTGTGAGGGTTTAAAAAGTGGTTATTCAACATGAGGCCCGATCCAAATGACATTTTGAATCATTTTTGGAAGAGTCCAAAAAATCCATTTTCTGATGAAAAACGATGACCCCGGACCAGTCGAACATTGAAAAAATGGTCAATATTGATGAAATTTTAACATTTAATCTTTTGACTTTAAATGACGGTTGGATGTGAGTTATTACTTTTTCAACTAAAATAAGTGTGTTTAAAGTCATTTCTTTGCCTGAAATTGGTCAAAATTGAAGATTTTGAGTAAGCAAAACTCTGTAAAAATGGCAATTTTGGTCACTGTGAGGGTTTAAAAAGTGGTTATTCAACATGAGGCCCGATCCAAATGACATTCTGAATCATTTTTGGTAGAGTGCAAAAAATCAATTTTCTGATGAAAAACGATGACCCCGGACCAGTCGAACGTTGAAAAAATGGTCAATATTGATGAAATTTTAACATTTAATCTTTTGACTTTAAATGACGGTTGGATGTGAGTTATTACTTTTTCAACTAAAATAAGTGTGTTTAAAGTCATTTCTGTGCCTGAAATTGGTCAAAATTTGAAGCTTTTGAGTAAGCAAAACTCTGTAAAAATGGCAATTTTGGTCACTGTGAGGGTTTAAAAAGTGGTTATTCAACATGAGGCCCGATCCAAATGACATTTTGAATCATTTTTGGAAGAGTCCAAAAAATCCATTTTCTGATGAAAAACGATGACCCCGGACCAGTCGAACGTTGAAAAAATGGTCAATATTGATGAAATTTTAACATTTAATCTTTTGACTTTAAATGACGGTTGGATGTGAGTTATTACTTTTTCAACTAAAATAAGTGTGTTTAAAGTCCTTTCTGTGCCTGAAATTGGTCAAAATTGAAGATTTTGAGTAAGCAAAACTCTGTAAAAATGGCAATTTTGGTCACTGTGAGGGTTTAAAAAGTGGTTATTCAACATGAGGCCCGATCCAAATGACATTTTGAATCATTTTTGGAAGAGTCCAAAAAATCCATTTTCTGATGAAAAACGATGACCCCGGACCAGTCGAACATTGAAAAAATGGTCAATATTGATGAAATTTTAAAATTTAATCTTTTGACTTTAAATGACGGTTGGATGTGAGTTATTACTTTTTCAACTAAAATAAGTGTGTTTAAAGTCATTTCTTTGCCTGAAATTGGTCAAAATTGAAGATTTTGAGTAAGCAAAACTCTGTAAAAATGGCAATTTTGGTCACTGTGAGGGTTTAAAAAGTGGTTATTCAACATGAGGCCCGATCCAAATGACATTCTGAATCATTTTTGGTAGAGTGCAAAAAATCAATTTTCTGATGAAAAACGATGACCCCGGACCAGTCGAACGTTGAAAAAATGGTCAATATTGATGAAATTTTAACATTTAATCTTTTGACTTTAAATGACGGTTGGATGTGAGTTATTACTTTTTCAACTAAAATAAGTGTGTTTAAAGTCATTTCTGTGCCTGAAATTGGTCAAAATTTGAAGCTTTTGAGTAAGCAAAACTCTGTAAAAATGGCAATTTTGGTCACTTTGAGGGTTTAAAAAGTGGTTATTCAACATGAGGCCCGATCCAAATGACATTCTGAATCATTTTTGGTAGAGTGCAAAAAATCAATTTTCTGATGAAAAACGATGACCCCGGACCAGTCGAACGTTGAAAAAATGGTCAATATTGATGAAATTTTAACATTTAATCTTTTGACTTTAAATGACGGTTGGATGTGAGTTATTACTTTTTCAACTAAAATAAGTGTGTTTAAAGTCATTTCTGTGCCTGAAATTGGTCAAAATTTGAAGCTTTTGAGTAAGCAAAACTCTGTAAAAATGGCAATTTTGGTCACTGTGAGGGTTTAAAAAGTGGTTATTCAACATGAGGCCCGATCCAAATGACATTTTGAATCATTTTTGGTAGAGTGCAAAAAATCAATTTTCTGATGAAAAACGATGACCCCGGACCAGTCGAACGTTGAAAAAATGGTCAATATTGATGAAATTTTAACATTTAATCTTTTGACTTTAAATGACGGTTGGATGTGAGTTATTACTTTTTCAACTAAAATAAGTGTGTTTAAAGTCATTTCTGTGCCTGAAATTGGTCAAAATTTGAAGCTTTTGAGTAAGCAAAACTCTGTAAAAATGGCAATTTTGGTCACTTTGAGGGTTTAAAAAGTGGTTATTCAACATGAGGCCCGATCCAAATGACAATTTGAATCATTTTTGGAAGAGTCCAAAAAATCAATTTTCTGATGAAAAACGATGACCCCGGACCAGTCGAACATTGAAAAAATGGTCAATATTGATGACATTTTAACATTTAATCTTTTGACTTTAAATGACGGTTGGATGTGAGTTATTACTTTTTCAACTAAAATAAGTGTGTTTAAAGTCATTTCTGTGCCTGAAATTAGTCAAAATTGAAGATTTTGAGTAAGCAAAACTCTGTAAAAATGGCAATTTTGGTCACTGTGAGGGTTTAAAAAGTGGTTATTCAACATGAGGCCCGATCCAAATGACATTCTGAATCATTTTTGGTAGAGTGCAAAAAATCAATTTTCTGATGAAAAACGATGACCCCGGACCAGTCGAACGTTGAAAAAATGGTCAATATTGATGAAATTTTAACATTTAATCTTTTGACTTTAAATGACGGTTGGATGTGAGTTATTACTTTTTCAACTAAAATAAGTGTGTTTAAAGTCATTTCTGTGTCTGAAATTGGTCAAAATTTGAAGCTTTTGAGTAAGCAAAACTCTGTAAAAATGGCAATTTTGGTCACTTTGAGGGTTTAAAAAGTGGTTATTCAACATGAGGCCCGATCCAAATGACAATTTGAATCATTTTTGGAAGAGTCAAAATAATCCATTTTCTGATGAAAAACGATGACCCCGGACCAGTCGAACATTGAAAAAATTGGTCAATATTGATGAAATTTTAACATTTAATCTTTTGACTTTAAATGACGGTTGGATGTGAGTTATTACTTTTTCAACTAAAATAAGTGTGTTTAAAGTCATTTCTGTGCCTGAAATTGGTCAAAATTGAAGATTTTGAGTAAGCAAAACTCTGTAAAAATGGCAATTTTGGTCACTGTGAGGGTTTAAAAAGTGGTTATTCAACATGAGGCCCGATCCAAATGACATTCTGAATCATTTTTGGTAGAGTGCAAAAAATCAATTTTCTGATGAAAAACGATGACCCCGGACCAGTCGAACGTTGAAAAAATGGTCAATATTGCTGAAATTTTAACATTTAATCTTTTGACTTTAAATGACGGTTGGATATGAATTATTACTTTTTCAACTAAAATAAGTGTGTTTAAAGTCATTTCTGTGCCTGAAATTGGTCAAAATTTGAAGCTTTTGAGTAAGCAAAACTCTGTAAAAATGGCAATTTTGGTCACTTTGAGGGTTTAAAAAGTGGTTATTCAACATGAGGCCCGATCCAAATGACATTTTGAATCATTTTTGGAAGAGTCCAAAAAATCCATTTTCTGATGAAAAACGATGACCCCGGACCAGTCGAACGTTGAAAAAATGGTCAATATTGATGAAATTTTAACATTTAATCTTTTGACTTTAAATGACGGTTGGATGTGAGTTATTAATTTTTCAACTAAAATTAGTGTGTTTAAAGTCATTTCTGTGCCTGAAATTGGTAAAAATTCGAAGATTTTGAGTAAGCAAATCTCTGTAAAAATGGCAATTTTGGTCACTGTGAGGGTTTAAAAAGTGGTTATTCAACATGAGGCCTGATCCAAATGACATTTTGAATCATTTTTGGTAGAGTCCAAAAAATCAATTTTCTGATGAAAAACGATGACCCGGACCAGTCGAACGTTGAAAAAATGGTCAATATTGATGAAATTTTAACATTTAATCTTTTGACTTTAAATGACGGTTGGATATGAATTATTACTATTTCAACTAAAATAAGTGTGTTTAAAGTCATTTCTGTGCCTGAAATTGGTCAAATTTGAAGATTTTGAGTAAGCAAAACTCTGTAAAAATGGCAATTTTGGTCACTGTGAGGGTTTAAAAAGTGGTTATTCAACATGAGGCCCGATCCAAATGACATTCTGAATCATTTTTGGTAGAGTGCAAAAAATCAATTTTCTGATGAAAAACGATGACCCCGGACCAGTCGAACGTTGAAAAAATGGTCAATATTGATGAAATTTTAACATTTAATCTTTTGACTTTAAATGACGGTTGGATGTGAGTTATTACTTTTTCAACTAAAATAAGTGTGTTTAAAGTCATTTCTGTGCCTGAAATTGGTCAAAATTTGAAGCTTTTGAGTAAGAAAAACTCTGTAAAAATGGCAATTTTGGTCACTTTGAGGGTTTAAAAAGTGGTTATTCAACATGAGGCCCGATCCAAATGACAATTTGAATCATTTTTGGAAGAGTCCAAAAAATCCATTTTCTGATGAAAAACGATGACCCCGGACCAGTCGAACATTGAAAAAATGGTCAATATTGATGAAATTTTAACATTTAATCTTTTGACTTTAAATGACGGTTGGATGTGAGTTATTACTTTTTCAACTAAAATAAGTGTGTTTAAAGTCATTTCTGTGCCTGAAATTGGTCAAAATTTGAAGCTTTTGAGTAAGCAAAACTCTGTAAAAATGGCAATTTTGGTCACTGTGAGGGTTTAAAAAGTGGTTATTCAACATGAGGCCCGATCCAAATGACATTTTGAATCATTTTTGGAAGAGTCCAAAAAATCCATTTTCTGATGAAAAACGATGACCCCGGACCAGTCGAACGTTGAAAAAATGGTCAATATTGATGAAATTTTAACATTTAATCTTTTGACTTTAAATGACGGTTGGATGTGAGTTATTACTTTTTCAACTAAAATAAGTGTGTTTAAAGTCATTTCTGTGCCTGAAATTGGTCAAAATTGAAGATTTTGAGTAAGTAAAACTCTGTAAAAATGGCAATTTTGGTCACTGTGAGGGTTTAAAAAGTGGTTATTCAACATGAGGCCCGATCCAAATGACATTTTGAATCATTTTTGGAAGAGTCCAAAAAATCCATTTTCTGATGAAAAACGATGACCCCGGACCAGTCGAACATTGAAAAAATGGTCAATATTGATGAAATTTTAACATTTAATCTTTTGACTTTAAATGACGGTTGGATGTGAGTTATTACTTTTTCAACTAAAATAAGTGTGTTTAAAGTCATTTCTTTGCCTGAAATTGGTCAAAATTGAAGATTTTGAGTAAGCAAAACTCTGTAAAAATGGCAATTTTGGTCACTGTGAGGGTTTAAAAAGTGGTTATTCAACATGAGGCCCGATCCAAATGACATTCTGAATCATTTTTGGTAGAGTGCAAAAAATCTATTTTCTGATGAAAAACGATGACCCCGGACCAGTCGAACGTTGAAAAAATGGTCAATATTGATGAAATTTTAACATTTAATCTTTTGACTTTAAATGACGGTTGGATGTGAGTTATTACTTTTTCAACTAAAATAAGTGTGTTTAAAGTCATTTCTGTGCCTGAAATTGGTCAAAATTTGAAGCTTTTGAGTAAGCAAAACTCTGTAAAAATGGCAATTTTGGTCACTTTGAGGGTTTAAAAAGTGGTTATTCAACATGAGGCCCGATCCAAATGACAATTTGAATCATTTTTGGAAGAGTCCAAAAAATCCATTTTCTGATGAAAAACGATGACCCCGGACCAGTCGAACATTGAAAAAATGGTCAATATTGATGAAATTTTAACATTTATTCTTTTGACTTTAAATGACGGTTGGATGTGAGTTATTACTTTTTCAACTAAAATAAGTGTGTTTAAAGTCATTTCTGTGCCTGAAATTGGTCAAAATTGAAGATTTTGAGTAAGCAAAACTCTGTAAAAATGGCAATTTTGGTCACTGTGAGGGTTTAAAAAGTGGTTATTCAACATGAGGCCCGATCCAAATGACATTCTGAATCATTTTTGGTAGAGTGCAAAAAATCAATTTTCTGATGAAAAACGATGACCCCGGACCAGTCGAACGTTGAAAAAATGGTCAATATTGATGAAATTTTAACATTTAATCTTTTGACTTTAAATGACGGTTGGATGTGAGTTATTACTTTTTCAACTAAAATAAGTGTGTTTAAAGTCATTTCTGTGCCTGAAATTGGTCAAAATTTGAAGCTTTTGAGTAAGCAAAACTCTGTAAAAATGGCAATTTTGGTCACTGTGAGGGTTTAAAAAGTGGTTATTCAACATGAGGCCCGATCCAAATGACATTTTGAATCATTTTTGGTAGAGTGCAAAAAATCAATTTTCTGATGAAAAACGATGACCCCGGACCAGTCGAACGTTGAAAAAATGGTCAATATTGATGAAATTTTAACATTTAATCTTTTGACTTTAAATGACGGTTGGATGTGAGTTATTACTTTTTCAACTAAAATAAGTGTGTTTAAAGTCATTTCTGTGCCTGAAATTGGTCAAAATTTGAAGCTTTTGAGTAAGCAAAACTCTGTAAAAATGGCAATTTTGGTCACTGTGAGGGTTTAAAAAGTGGTTATTCAACATGAGGCCCGATCCAAATGACATTTTGAATCATTTTTGGAAGAGTCCAAAAAATCCATTTTCTGATGAAAAACGATGACCCCGGACCAGTCGAACGTTGAAAAAATGGTCAATATTGATGAAATTTTAACATTTAATCTTTTGACTTTAAATGACGGTTGGATGTGAGTTATTACTTTTTCAACTAAAATAAGTGTGTTTAAAGTCATTTCTGTGCCTGAAATTGGTCAAAATTGAAGATTTTGAGTAAGCAAAACTCTGTAAAAATGGCAATTTTGGTCACTGTGAGGGTTTAAAAAGTGGTTATTCAACATGAGGCCCGATCCAAATGACATTTTGAATCATTTTTGGAAGAGTCCAAAAAATCCATTTTCTGATGAAAAACGATGACCCCGGACCAGTCGAACATTGAAAAAATGGTCAATATTGATGAAATTTTAACATTTAATCTTTTGACTTTAAATGACGGTTGGATGTGAGTTATTACTTTTTCAACTAAAATAAGTGTGTATAAAGTCATTTCTGTGCCTGAAATTGGTCAAAATTGAAGATTTTGAGTAAGCAAAACTCTGTAAAAATGGCAATTTTGGTAACTGTGAGGGTTTAAAAAGTGGTTATTCAACATGAGGCCCGATCCAAATGACATTCTGAATCATTTTTGGTAGAGTGCAAAAAATCAATTTTCTGATGAAAAACGATGACCCCGGACCAGTCGAACGTTGAAAAAATGGTCAATATTGATGAAATTTTAACATTTAATCTTTTGACTTTAAATGACGGTTGGATGTGAGTTATTACTTTTTCAACTAAAATAAGTGTGTTTAAAGTCATTTCTGTGCCTGAAATTGGTCAAAATTTGAAGCTTTTGAGTAAGCAAAACTCTGTAAAAATGGCAATTTTGGTCACTTTGAGGGTTTAAAAAGTGGTTATTCAACATGAGGCCCGATCCAAATGACAATTTGAATCATTTTTGGAAGAGTCCAAAAAATCAATTTTCTGATGAAAAACGATGACCCCGGACCAGTCGAACATTGAAAAAATGGTCAATATTGCTGAAATTTTAACATTTAATCTTTTGACTTTAAATGACGGTTGGATATGAATTATTACTTTTTCAACTAAAATAAGTGTGTTTAAAGTCATTTCTGTGCCTGAAATTGGTCAAAATTTGAAGCTTTTGAGTAAGCAAAACTCTGTAAAAATGGCAATTTTGGTCACTTTGAGGGTTTAAAAAGTGGTTATTCAACATGAGGCCCGATCCAAATGACAATTTGAATCATTTTTGGAAGAGTCCAAAAAATCAATTTTCTGATGAAAAACGATGACCCCGGACCAGTCGAACGTTGAAAAAATGGTCAATATTGATGAAATTTTAACATTTAATCTTTTGACTTTAAATGACGGTTGGATATGAATTATTACTTTTTCAACTAAAATAAGTGTGTTTAAAGTCATTTCTGTGCCTGAAATTGGTCAAATTTGAAGCTTATGAGTAAGCAAAACTCTGTAAAAATGGCAATTTTGGTCACTGTGAGGGTTTAAAAAGTGGTTATTCAACATGAGGCCCGATCCAAATGACATTTTGAATCATTTTTGGAAGAGTCCAAAAAATCCATTTTCTGATGAAAAACGATGACCCCGGACCAGTCGAACGTTGAAAAAATGGTCAATATTGATGAAATTTTAACATTTAATCTTTTGACTTTAAATGACGGTTGGATGTGAGTTATTACTTTTTCAACTAAAATAAGTGTGTTTAAAGTCATTTCTTTGCCTGAAATTGGTCAAAATTGAAGATTTTGAGTAAGCAAAACTCTGTAAAAATGGCAATTTTGGTCACTGTGAGGGTTTAAAAAGTGGTTATTCAACATGAGGCCCGATCCAAATGACATTCTGAATCATTTTTGGTAGAGTGCAAAAAATCAATTTTCTGATGAAAAACGATGACCCCGGACCAGTCGAACGTTGAAAAAATGGTCAATATTGATGAAATTTTAACATTTAATCTTTTGACTTTAAATGACGGTTGGATGTGAGTTATTACTTTTTCAACTAAAATAAGTGTGTTTAAAGTCATTTCTGTGCCTGAAATTGGTCAAAATTTGAAGCTTTTGAGTAAGCAAAACTCTGTAAAAATGGCAATTTTGGTCACTTTGAGGGTTTAAAAAGTGGTTATTCAACATGAGGCCCGATCCAAATGACAATTTGAATCATTTTTGGAAGAGTCCAAAAAATCCATTTTCTGATGAAAAACGATGACCCCGGACCAGTCGAACATTGAAAAAATGGTCAATATTGATGAAATTTTAACATTTAATCTTTTGACTTTAAATGACGGTTGGATGTGAGTTATTACTTTTTCAACTAAAATAAGTGTGTTTAAAGTAATTTCTGTGCCTGAAATTGGTCAAAATTGAAGATTTTGAGTAAGCAAAACTCTGTAAAAATGGCAATTTTGGTCACTGTGAGGGTTTAAAAAGTGGTTATTCAACATGAGGCCCGATCCAAATGACATTCTGAATCATTTTTGGTAGAGTGCAAAAAATCAATTTTCTGATGAAAAACGATGACCCCGGACCAGTCGAACGTTGAAAAAATGGTCAATATTGATGAAATTTTAACATTTAATCTTTTGACTTTAAATGACGGTTGGATGTGAGTTATTACTTTTTCAACTAAAATAAGTGTGTTTAAAGTCATTTCTGTGCCTGAAATTGGTCAAAATTTGAAGCTTTTGAGTAAGCAAAACTCTGTAAAAATGGCAATTTTGGTCACTGTGAGGGTTTAAAAAGTGGTTATTCAACATGAGGCCCGATCCAAATGACATTTTGAATCATTTTTGGTAGAGTGCAAAAAATCAATTTTCTGATGAAAAACGATGACCCCGGACCAGTCGAACGTTGAAAAAATGGTCAATATTGATGAAATTTTAACATTTAATCTTTTGACTTTAAATGACGGTTGGATGTGAGTTATTACTTTTTCAACTAAAATAAGTGTGTTTAAAGTCATTTCTGTGCCTGAAATTGGTCAAAATTTGAAGCTTTTGAGTAAGCAAAACTCTGTAAAAATGGCAATTTTGGTCACTTTGAGGGTTTAAAAAGTGGTTATTCAACATGAGGCCCGATCCAAATGACAATTTGAATCATTTTTGGAAGAGTCCAAAAAATCAATTTTCTGATGAAAAACGATGACCCCGGACCAGTCGAACATTGAAAAAATGGTCAATATTGATGAAATTTTAACATTTAATCTTTTGACTTTAAATGACGGTTGGATGTGAGTTATTACTTTTTCAACTAAAATAAGTGTGTTTAAAGTCATTTCTGTGCCTGAAATTGGTCAAATTTGAAGCTTATGAGTAAGCAAAACTCTGTAAAAATGGCAATTTTGGTCACTGTGAGGGTTTAAAAAGTGGTTATTCAACATGAGGCCCGATCCAAATGACATTTTGAATCATTTTTGGAAGAGTCCAAAAAATCCATTTTCTGATGAAAAACGATGACCCCGGACCAGTCGAACGTTGAAAAAATGGTCAATATTGATGAAATTTTAACATTTAATCTTTTGACTTTAAATGACGGTTGGATGTGAGTTATTACTTTTTCAACTAAAATAAGTGTGTTTAAAGTCATTTCTGTGCCTGAAATTGGTCAAAATTTGAAGCTTTTGAGTAAGCAAAACTCTGTAAAAATGGCAATTTTGGTCACTGTGAGGGTTTAAAAAGTGGTTATTCAACATGAGGCCCGATCCAAATGACATTTTGAATCATTTTTGGAAGAGTCCAAAAAATCCATTTTCTGATGAAAAACGATGACCCCGGACCAGTCGAACGTTGAAAAAATGGTCAATATTGATGAAATTTTAACATTTAATCTTTTGACTTTAAATGACGGTTGGATGTGAGTTATTACTTTTTCAACTAAAATAAGTGTGTTTAAAGTCATTTCTGTGCCTGAAATTGGTCAAAATTGAAGATTTTGAGTAAGCAAAACTCTGTAAAAATGGCAATTTTGGTCACTGTGAGGGTTTAAAAAGTGGTTATTCAACATGAGGCCCGATCCAAATGACATTTTGAATCATTTTTGGAAGAGTCCAAAAAATCCATTTTCCGATGAAAAACGATGACCCCGGACCAGTCGAACATTGAAAAAATGGTCAATATTGATGAAATTTTAACATTTAATCTTTTGACTTTAAATGACGGTTGGATGTGAGTTATTACTTTTTCAACTAAAATAAGTGTGTTTAAAGTCATTTCTTTGCCTGAAATTGGTCAAAATTGAAGATTTTGAGTAAGCAAAACTCTGTAAAAATGGCAATTTTGGTCACTGTGAGGGTTTAAAAAGTGGTTATTCAACATGAGGCCCGATCCAAATGACATTCTGAATCATTTTTGGTAGAGTGCAAAAAATAAATTTTCTGATGAAAAACGATGACCCCGGACCAGTCGAACGTTGAAAAAATGGTCAATATTGATGAAATTTTAACATTTAATCTTTTGACTTTAAATGACGGTTGGATGTGAGTTATTACTTTTTCAACTAAAATAAGTGTGTTTAAAGTCATTTCTGTGCCTGAAATTGGTCAAAATTTGAAGCTTTTGAGTAAGCAAAACTCTGTAAAAATGGCAATTTTGGTCACTTTGAGGGTTTAAAAAGTGGTTATTCAACATGAGGCCCGATCCAAATGACAATTTGAATCATTTTTGGAAGAGTCCAAAAAATCCATTTTCTGATGAAAAACGATGACCCCGGACCAGTCGAACATTGAAAAAATGGTCAATATTGATGAAATTTTAACATTTAATCTTTTGACTTTAAATGACGGTTGGATGTGAGTTATTACTTTTTCAACTAAAATAAGTGTGTTTAAAGTAATTTCTGTGCCTGAAATTGGTCAAAATTGAAGATTTTGAGTAAGCAAAACTCTGTAAAAATGGCAATTTTGGTCACTGTGAGGGTTTAAAAAGTGGTTATTCAACATGAGGCCCGATCCAAATGACATTCTGAATCATTTTTGGTAGAGTGCAAAAAATCAATTTTCTGATGAAAAACGATGACCCCGGACCAGTCGAACATTGAAAAAATGGTCAATATTGATGAAATTTTAACATTTAATCTTTTGACTTTAAATGACGGTTGGATGTGAGTTATTACTTTTTCAACTAAAATAAGTGTGTTTAAAGTCATTTCTGTGCCTGAAATTGGTCAAAATTTGAAGCTTTTGAGTAAGCAAAACTCTGTAAAAATGGCAATTTTGGTCACTGTGAGGGTTTAAAAAGTGGTTATTCAACATGAGGCCCGATCCAAATGACATTTTGAATCATTTTTGGTAGAGTGCAAAAAATCAATTTTCTGATGAAAAACGATGACCCCGGACCAGTCGAACGTTGAAAAAATGGTCAATATTGATGAAATTTTAACATTTAATCTTTTGACTTTAAATGACGGTTGGATGTGAGTTATTACTTTTTCAACTAAAATAAGTGTGTTTAAAGTAATTTCTGTGCCTGAAATTGGTCAAAATTGAAGATTTTGAGTAAGCAAAACTCTGTAAAAATGGCAATTTTGGTCACTGTGAGGGTTTAAAAAGTGGTTATTCAACATGAGGCCCGATCCAAATGACATTTTGAATCATTTTTGGAAGAGTCCAAAAAATCCATTTTCTGATGAAAAACGATGACCCCGGACCAGTCGAACATTGAAAAAATGGTCAATATTGATGAAATTTTAACATTTAATCTTTTGACTTTAAATGACGGTTGGATGTGAGTTATTACTTTTTCAACTAAAATAAGTGTGTTTAAAGTCATTTCTGTGCCTGAAATTGGTCAAAATTGAAGATTTTGAGTAAGCAAAACTCTGTAAAATTGGCAATTTTGGTCACTGTGAGGGTTTAAAAAGTGGTTATTCAACATGAGGCCCGATCCAAATGACATTTTGAATCATTTTTGGAAGAGTCCAAAAAATCCATTTTCTGATGAAAAACGATGACCCCGGACCAGTCGAACATTGAAAAAATGGTCAATATTGATGAAATTTTAACATTTAATCTTTTGACTTTAAATGACGGTTGGATGTGAGTTATTACTTTTTCAACTAAAATAAGTGTGTTTAAAGTCATTTCTTTGCCTGAAATTGGTCAAAATTGAAGATTTTGAGTAAGCAAAACTCTGTAAAAATGGCAATTTTGGTCACTGTGAGGGTTTAAAAAGTGGTTATTCAACATGAGGCCCGATCCAAATGACATTCTGAATCATTTTTGGTAGAGTGCAAAAAATCAATTTTCTGATGAAAAACGATGACCCCGGACCAGTCGAACGTTGAAAAAATGGTCAATATTGATGAAATTTTAACATTTAATCTTTTGACTTTAAATGACGGTTGGATGTGAGTTATTACTTTTTCAACTAAAATAAGTGTGTTTAAAGTCATTTCTTTGCCTGAAATTGGTCAAAATTGAAGATTTTGAGTAAGCAAAACTCTGTAAAAATGGCAATTTTGGTCACTGTGAGGGTTTAAAAAGTGGTTATTCAACATGAGGCCCGATCCAAATGACATTCTGAATCATTTTTGGTAGAGTGCAAAAAATCAATTTTCTGATGAAAAACGATGACCCCGGACCAGTCGAACGTTGAAAAAATGGTCAATATTGATGAAATTTTAACATTTAATCTTTTGACTTTAAATGACGGTTGGATGTGAGTTATTACTTTTTCAACTAAAATAAGTGTGTTTAAAGTCATTTCTGTGCCTGAAATTGGTCAAAATTTGAAGCTTTTGAGTAAGCAAAACTCTGTAAAAATGGCAATTTTGGTCACTTTGAGGGTTTAAAAAGTGGTTATTCAACATGAGGCCCGATCCAAATGACAATTTGAATCATTTTTGGAAGAGTCCAAAAAATCCATTTTCTGATGAAAAACGATGACCCCGGACCAGTCGAACATTGAAAAAATGGTCAATATTGATGAAATTTTAACATTTAATCTTTTGACTTTAAATGACGGTTGGATGTGAGTTATTACTTTTTCAACTAAAATAAGTGTGTTTAAAGTAATTTCTGTGCCTGAAATTGGTCAAAATTGAAGATTTTGAGTAAGCAAAACTCTGTAAAAATGGCAATTTTGGTCACTGTGAGGGTTTAAAAAGTGGTTATTCAACATGAGGCCCGATCCAAATGACATTCTGAATCATTTTTGGTAGAGTGCAAAAAATCAATTTTCTGATGAAAAACGATGACCCCGGACCAGTCGAACGTTGAAAAAATGGTCAATATTGATGAAATTTTAACATTTAATCTTTTGACTTTAAATGACGGTTGGATGTGAGTTATTACTTTTTCAACTAAAATAAGTGTGTTTAAAGTCATTTCTGTGCCTGAAATTGGTCAAAATTTGAAGCTTTTGAGTAAGCAAAACTCTGTAAAAATGGCAATTTTGGTCACTGTGAGGGTTTAAAAAGTGGTTATTCAACATGAGGCCCGATCCAAATGACATTTTGAATCATTTTTGGTAGAGTGCAAAAAATCAATTTTCTGATGAAAAACGATGACCCCGGACCAGTCGAACGTTGAAAAAATGGTCAATATTGATGAAATTTTAACATTTAATCTTTTGACTTTAAATGACGGTTGGATGTGAGTTATTACTTTTTCAACTAAAATAAGTGTGTTTAAAGTCATTTCTGTGCCTGAAATTGGTCAAAATTTGAAGCTTTTGAGTAAGCAAAACTCTGTAAAAATGGCAATTTTGGTCACTTTGAGGGTTTAAAAAGTGGTTATTCAACATGAGGCCCGATCCAAATGACAATTTGAATCATTTTTGGAAGAGTCCAAAAAATCAATTTTCTGATGAAAAACGATGACCCCGGACCAGTCGAACGTTGAAAAAATGGTCAATATTGATGAAATTTTAACATTTAATCTTTTGACTTTAAATGACGGTTGGATGTGAGTTATTACTTTTTCAACTAAAATAAGTGTGTTTAAAGTCATTTCTGTGCCTGAAATTGGTCAAAATTGAAGATTTTGAGTAAGCAAAACTCTGTAAAAATGGCAATTTTGGTCACTGTGAGGGTTTAAAAAGTGGTTATTCAACATGAGGCCCGATCCAAATGACATTCTGAATCATTTTTGGTAGAGTGCAAAAAATCAATTTTCTGATGAAAAACGATGACCCCGGACCAGTCGAACGTTGAAAAAATGGTCAATATTGATGAAATTTTAACATTTAATCTTTTGACTTTAAATGACGGTTGGATGTGAGTTATTACTTTTTCAACTAAAATAAGTGTGTTTAAAGTCATTTCTGTGCCTGAAATTGGTCAAAATTTGAAGCTTTTGAGTAAGCAAAACTCTGTAAAAATGGCAATTTTGGTCACTGTGAGGGTTTAAAAAGTGGTTATTCAACATGAGGCCCGATCCAAATGACATTTTGAATCATTTTTGGTAGAGTGCAAAAAATCAATTTTCTGATGAAAAACGATGACCCCGGACCAGTCGAACGTTGAAAAAATGGTCAATATTGATGAAATTTTAACATTTAATCTTTTGACTTTAAATGACGGTTGGATGTGAGTTATTACTTTTTCAACTAAAATAAGTGTGTTTAAAGTCATTTCTGTGCCTGAAATTGGTCAAAATTGAAGATTTTGAGTAAGCAAAACTCTGTAAAAATGGCAATTTTGGTCACTGTGAGGGTTTAAAAAGTGGTTATTCAACATGAGGCCCGATCCAAATGACATTTTGAATCATTTTTGGAAGAGTCCAAAAAATCCATTTTCCGATGAAAAACGATGACCCCGGACCAGTCGAACATTGAAAAAATGGTCAATATTGATGAAATTTTAACATTTAATCTTTTGACTTTAAATGACGGTTGGATGTGAGTTATTACTTTTTCAACTAAAATAAGTGTGTTTAAAGTCATTTCTTTGCCTGAAATTGGTCAAAATTGAAGATTTTGAGTAAGCAAAACTCTGTAAAAATGGCAATTTTGGTCACTGTGAGGGTTTAAAAAGTGGTTATTCAACATGAGGCCCGATCCAAATGACATTCTGAATCATTTTTGGTAGAGTGCAAAAAATAAATTTTCTGATGAAAAACGATGACCCCGGACCAGTCGAACGTTGAAAAAATGGTCAATATTGATGAAATTTTAACATTTAATCTTTTGACTTTAAATGACGGTTGGATGTGAGTTATTACTTTTTCAACTAAAATAAGTGTGTTTAAAGTCATTTCTGTGCCTGAAATTGGTCAAAATTTGAAGCTTTTGAGTAAGCAAAACTCTGTAAAAATGGCAATTTTGGTCACTTTGAGGGTTTAAAAAGTGGTTATTCAACATGAGGCCCGATCCAAATGACAATTTGAATCATTTTTGGAAGAGTCCAAAAAATCCATTTTCTGATGAAAAACGATGACCCCGGACCAGTCGAACATTGAAAAAATGGTCAATATTGATGAAATTTTAACATTTAATCTTTTGACTTTAAATGACGGTTGGATGTGAGTTATTACTTTTTCAACTAAAATAAGTGTGTTTAAAGTAATTTCTGTGCCTGAAATTGGTCAAAATTGAAGATTTTGAGTAAGCAAAACTCTGTAAAAATGGCAATTTTGGTCACTGTGAGGGTTTAAAAAGTGGTTATTCAACATGAGGCCCGATCCAAATGACATTCTGAATCATTTTTGGTAGAGTGCAAAAAATCAATTTTCTGATGAAAAACGATGACCCCGGACCAGTCGAACATTGAAAAAATGGTCAATATTGATGAAATTTTAACATTTAATCTTTTGACTTTAAATGACGGTTGGATGTGAGTTATTACTTTTTCAACTAAAATAAGTGTGTTTAAAGTCATTTCTGTGCCTGAAATTGGTCAAAATTTGAAGCTTTTGAGTAAGCAAAACTCTGTAAAAATGGCAATTTTGGTCACTGTGAGGGTTTAAAAAGTGGTTATTCAACATGAGGCCCGATCCAAATGACATTTTGAATCATTTTTGGTAGAGTGCAAAAAATCAATTTTCTGATGAAAAACGATGACCCCGGACCAGTCGAACGTTGAAAAAATGGTCAATATTGATGAAATTTTAACATTTAATCTTTTGACTTTAAATGACGGTTGGATGTGAGTTATTACTTTTTCAACTAAAATAAGTGTGTTTAAAGTCATTTCTGTGCCTGAAATTGGTCAAAATTTGAAGCTTTTGAGTAAGCAAAACTCTGTAAAAATGGCAATTTTGGTCACTTTGAGGTTTAAAAAGTGGTTATTCAACATGAGGCCCGATCCAAATGACAATTTTGAATCATTTTTGGAAGAGTCCAAAAAATCAATTTTCTGATGAAAAACGATGACCCCGGACCAGTCCGAACATTGAAAAAATGGTCAATATTGATGAAATTTTAACATTTAATCTTTTGACTTTAAATGACGGTTGGATGTGAGTTATTACTTTTTCAACTAAAATAAGTGTGTTTAAAGTCATTTCTGTGCCTGAAATTGGTCAAAATTGAAGATTTTGAGTAAGCAAAACTCTGTAAAAATGGCAATTTTGGTCACTGTGAGGGTTTAAAAAGTGGTTATTCAACATGAGGCCCGATCCAAATGACATTCTGAATCATTTTTGGTAGAGTGCAAAAAATCAATTTTCTGATGAAAAACGATGACCCCGGACCAGTCGAACGTTGAAAAAATGGTCAATATTGATGAAAATTTTAACATTTAATCTTTTGACTTTAAATGACGGTTGGATGTGAGTTATTACTTTTTCAACTAAAATAAGTGTGTTTAAAGTCATTTCTGTGCCTGAAATTGGTCAAAATTTGAAGCTTTTGAGTAAGCAAAACTCTGTAAAAATGGCAATTTTGGTCACTGTGAGGTTTAAAAAGTGGTTATTCAACATGAGGCCCGATCCAAATGACATTTTGAATCATTTTTGGAAGAGTCCAAAAAATCCATTTTCTGATGAAAAACGATGACCCACCGACAGTCGAACGTTGAAAAAATGGTCAATATTGATGAAATTTTAACATTTAATCTTTTGACTTTAAATGACGGTTGGATGTGAGTTATTACTTTTTCAACTAAAATAAGTGTGTTTAAAGTAATTTCTGTGCCTGAAATTGGTCAAAATTGAAGATTTTGAGTAAGCAAAACTCTGTAAAAATGGCAATTTTGGTCACTGTGAGGGTTTAAAAAGTGGTTATTCAACATGAGGCCCGATCCAAATGACATTTTGAATCATTTTTGGAAGAGTCCAAAAAATCCATTTTCTGATGAAAAACGATGACCCCGGACCAGTCGAACATTGAAAAAATGGTCAATATTGATGAAATTTTAACATTTAATCTTTTGACTTTAAATGACGGTTGGATGTTGAGTTATTACTTTTTCAACTAAAATAAGTGTGTTTAAAGTCATTTCTGTGCCTGAAATTGGTCAAAATTGAAGATTTTGAGTAAGCAAAACTCTGTAAAATTGGCAATTTTGGTCACTGTGAGGGTTTAAAAAGTGGTTATTCAACATGAGGCCCGATCCAAATGACATTTTGAATCATTTTTGGAGAGTCCAAAAAATCCATTTTCTGATGAAAAACGATGACCCCGGACCAGTCGAACATTGAAAAAATGGTCAATATTGATGAAATTTTAACATTTAATCTTTTGACTTTAAATGACGGTTGGATGTGAGTTATTACTTTTTCAACTAAAATAAGTGTGTTTAAAGTCATTTCTTTGCCTGAAATTGTCAAAATTGAAGATTTTGAGTAAGCAAAACTCTGTAAAAATGGGCAATTTTGGTCACTGTGAGGGTTTAAAAAGTGGTTATTCAACATGAGGCCGATCCAAATGACATTCTGAATCATTTTTGGTAGAGTGCAAAAAATCAATTTTCTGATGAAAAACGATGACCCCGGACCAGTCGAACGTTGAAAAAATGGTCAATATTGATGAAATTTTAACATTTAATCTTTTGACTTTAAATGACGGTTGGATGTGAGTTATTACTTTTTTCAACTAAAATAAGTGTGTTTAAAGTCATTTCTGTGCCTGAAATTGGTCAAAATTTGAAGCTTTTGAGTAAGCAAAACTCTGTAAAAATGGCAATTTTGGTCACTTTGAGGGTTTAAAAAGTGGTTATTCAACATGAGGCCCGATCCAAATGACAATTTGAATCATTTTTGGAAGAGTCCAAAAAATCCATTTTCTGATGAAAAACGATGACCCCGGACCAGTCGAACATTGAAAAAATGGTCAATATTGATGAAATTTTAACATTTTAATCTTTTGACTTTAAATGACGGTTGGATGTGAGTTATTACTTTTTCAACTAAATAAGTGTGTTTAAAGTAATTTCTGTGCCTGAAATTGGTCAAAAATTGAAGATTTTGAGTAAGCAAAACTCTGTAAAAATGGCAATTTTGGTCACTGTGAGGGTTTAAAAAGTGGTTATTCAACATGAGCCCGATCCAAATGACATTTTGAATCATTTTTGGTAGAGTGCAAAAAAATCAATTTTCTGATGAAAAACGATGACCCGGACCAGTCGAAACGTTGAAAAAATGGTCAATATTGATGAATTTTAACATTTAATCTTTTGACTTTAAATGACGGTTGGATGTGAGTTATTACTTTTTCAACTAAAATAAAGTGTGTTTAAAGTCATTTCTGTGCCTGAAATTGGTCAAAATTTGAAGCTTTTGAGTAAGCAAAACTCTGTAAAAATGGCAATTTTGGTCACTGTGAGGGTTTAAAAAGTGGTTATTCAACATGAGGCCCGATCCAAATGACATTTTGAATCATTTTTGGTAGAGTGCAAAAAATCAATTTTCTGATGAAAAACGATGACCCCCGACCAGTCGAACGTTGAAAAAATGGTCAATATTGATGAAATTTTAACATTTAATCTTTTGACTTTAAATGACGGTTGGATGTGAGTTATTACTTTTTCAACTAAAATAAGTGTGTTTAAAAGTCATTTCTGTGCCTGAAATTGGTCAAAATTTGAAGCTTTTGAGTAAGCAAAACTCTGTAAAAATGGCAATTTTGGTCACTTTGAGGGTTTAAAAAGTGGTTATTCAACATGAGGCCCGATCCAAATGACAATTTGAATCATTTTTGGAAGAGTCCAAAAAATCAATTTTCTGATGAAAAACGATGACCCCGGACAGTCGAACATTGAAAAAATGGTCAATATTGATGAAATTTTAACATTTAATCTTTTGACTTTAAATGACGGTTGGATGTGAGTTATTACTTTTTCAACTAAAATAAGTGTGTTTAAAGTCATTTCTGTGCCTGAAATTGGTCAAATTGAAGATTTTGAGTAAGCAAAACTCTGTAAAAATGGCAATTTTGGTCACTGTGAGGGTTTAAAAAGTGGTTATTCAACATGAGGCCCGATCCAAATGACATTCTGAATCATTTTTGGTAGAGTGCAAAAAATCAATTTTCTGATGAAAAACGATGACCCCGGACCAGTCGAACGTTGAAAAAATGGTCAATATTGATGAAATTTTAACATTTAATCTTTTGACTTTAAATAACGGTTGGATGTGAATTATTACTTTTTCAACTAAAATAAGTGTGTTTAAAGTCATTTCTGTGTCTGAAATTGGTCAAAATTTGAAGCTTTTGAGTAAGCAAAACTCTGTAAAAATGGCAATGTTGGTCACTTTGAGGGTTTAAAAAGTGGTTATTCAACATGAGGCCCGATCCAAATGACAATTTGAATCATTTTTGGAAGAGTCCAAAAATCCATTTTCTGATGAAAAACGATGACCCCGGACCAGTCGAACATTGAAAAAATGGTCAATATTGATGAAATTTTAACATTTAATCTTTTGACTTTAAATGACGGTTGGATGTGAGTTATTACTTTTTCAACTAAAATAAGTGTGTTTAAAGTCATTTCTGTGCCTGAAATTGGTCAAAATTTGAAGCTTTTGAGTAAGCAAAACTCTGTAAAAATGGCAATTTTGGTCACTGTGAGGGTTTAAAAAGTGGTTATTCAACATGAGGCCCGATCCAAATGACATTTTGAATCATTTTTGGAAGAGTCCAAAAAATCCATTTTCTGATGAAAAACGATGACCCCGGACCAGTCGAACGTTGAAAAAATGGTCAATATTGATGAAATTTTAACATTTAATCTTTTGACTTTAAATGACGGTTGGATGTGAGTTATTACTTTTTCAACTAAAATAAGTGTGTTTAAAGTAATTTCTGTGCCTGAAATTGGTCAAAATTGAAGATTTTGAGTAAGCAAAACTCTGTAAAAATGGCAATTTTGGTCACTGTGAGGGTTTAAAAAGTGGTTATTCAACATGAGGCCCGATCCAAATGACATTTTGAATCATTTTTGGAAGAGTCCAAAAAATCCATTTTCTGATGAAAAACGATGACCCCGGACCAGTCGAACATTGAAAAAATGGTCAATATTGATGAAATTTTAACATTTAATCTTTTGACTTTAAATGACGGTTGGATGTGAGTTATTACTTTTTCAACTAAAATAAGTGTGTTTAAAGTCATTTCTTTGCCTGAAATTGGTCAAAATTGAAGATTTTGAGTAAGCAAAACTCTGTAAAAATGGCAATTTTGGTCACTGTGAGGGTTTAAAAAGTGGTTATTCAACATGAGGCCCGATCCAAATGACATTTTGAATCATTTTTGGAAGAGTCCAAAAAATCCATTTTCTGATGAAAAACGATGACCCCGGACCAGTCGAACGTTGAAAAAATGGTCAATATTGATGAAATTTTAACATTTAATCTTTTGACTTTAAATGACGGTTGGATGTGAGTTATTACTTTTTCAACTAAAATAAGTGTGTTTAAAGTCATTTCTGTCCCTGAAATTGGTCAAAATTGGAAGATTTTGAGTAAGCAAAACTCTGTAAAAATGGCAATTTTGGTCACTGTGAGGGTTTAAAAAGTGGTTATTCAACATGAGGCCCGATCCAAATGACATTTTGAATCATTTTTGGAAGAGTCCAAAAAATCCATTTTCTGATGAAAAACGATGACCCCGGCCGGACCAGTCGAACATTGAAAAAATGGTCAATATTGATGAAATTTTAACATTTAATCTTTTGACTTTAAATGACAGTTGGATGTGAGTTATTACTTTTTCAACTAAAATAAGTGTGTTTAAAGTCATTTCTGTGCCTGAAATTGGTCAAAATTGAAGATTTTGAGTAAGCAAAACTCTGTAAAAATGGCAATTTTGGTCACTGTGAGGGTTTAAAAAGTGGTTATTCAACATGAGGCCCGATCCAAATGACAATTTGAATCATTTTTGGAAGAGTCCAAAAAATCAATTTTCTGATGAAAAACGATGACCCCGGACCAGTCGAACGTTGAAAAAATGGTCAATATTGATGAAATTTTAACATTTAATCTTTTGACTTTAAATGACGGTTGGATATGAATTATTACTTTTTCAACTAAAATAAGTGTGTTTAAAGTCATTTCTGTGCCTGAAATTGGTCAAATTTGAAGCTTATGAGTAAGCAAAACTCTGTAAAAATGGCAATTTTGGTCACTGTGAGGGTTTAAAAAGTGGTTATTCAACATGAGGCCCGATCCAAATGACATTTTGAATCATTTTTGGAAGAGTCCAAAAAATCCATTTTCTGATGAAAAACGATGACCCCGGACCAGTCGAACGTTGAAAAAATGGTCAATATTGATGAAATTTTAACATTTAATCTTTTGACTTTAAATGACGGTTGGATGTGAGTAATTACTTTTTCAACTAATATAAGTGTGTTTAAAGTCATTTCTGTGCCTGAAATTGGTCAAAATTGAAGATTTTGAGTAAGCAAAACTCTGTAAAAATGGCAATTTTGGTCACTGTGAGGGTTTAAAAAGTGGTTATTCAACATGAGGCCCGATCCAAATGACATTTTGAATCATTTTTGGAAGAGTCCAAAAAATCCATTTTCTGATGAAAAACGATGACCCCGGACCAGTCGAACATTGAAAAAATGGTCAATATTGATGAAATTTTAACATTTAATCTTTTGACTTTAAATGACGGTTGGATGTGAGTTATTACTTTTTCAACTAAAATAAGTGTGTTTAAAGTCATTTCTTTGCCTGAAATTGGTCAAAATTGAAGATTTTGAGTAAGCAAAACTCTGTAAAAATGGCAATTTTGGTCACTGTGAGGGTTTAAAAAGTGGTTATTCAACATGAGGCCCGATCCAAATGACATTCTGAATCATTTTTGGTAGAGTGCAAAAAATCAATTTTCTGATGAAAAACGATGACCCCGGACCAGTCGAACGTTGAAAAAATGGTCAATATTGATGAAATTTTAACATTTAATCTTTTGACTTTAAATGACGGTTGGATGTGAGTTATTACTTTTTCAACTAAAATAAGTGTGTTTAAAGTCATTTCTGTGCCTGAAATTGGTCAAAATTTGAAGCTTTTGAGTAAGCAAAACTCTGTAAAAATGGCAATTTTGGTCACTGTGAGGGTTTAAAAAGTGGTTATTCAACATGAGGCCCGATCCAAATGACATTTTGAATCATTTTTGGAAGAGTCCAAAAAATCCATTTTCTGATGAAAAACGATGACCCCGGACCAGTCGAACGTTGAAAAAATGGTCAATATTGATGAAATTTTAACATTTAATCTTTTGACTTTAAATGACGGTTGGATGTGAGTTATTACTTTTTCAACTAAAATAAGTGTGTTTAAATCCATTTCTGTGCCTGAAATTGGTCAAAATTGAAGATTTTGAGTAAGCAAAACTCTGTAAAAATGGCAATTTTGGTCACTGTGAGGGTTTAAAAAGTGGTTATTCAACATGAGGCCCGATCCAAATGACATTTTGAATCATTTTTGGAAGAGTCCAAAAAATCCATTTTCTGATGAAAAACGATGACCCCGGACCAGTCGAACATTGAAAAAATGGTCAATATTGATGAAATTTTAACATTTAATCTTTTGACTTTAAATGACGGTTGGATGTGAGTTATTACTTTTTCAACTAAAATAAGTGTGTTTAAAGTCATTTCTTTGCCTGAAATTGGTCAAAATTGAAGATTTTGAGTAAGCAAAACTCTGTAAAAATGGCAATTTTGGTCACTGTGAGGGTTTAAAAAGTGGTTATTCAACATGAGGCCCGATCCAAATGACATTCTGAATCATTTTTGGTAGAGTGCAAAAAATCAATTTTCTGATGAAAAACGATGACCCCGGACCAGTCGAACGTTGAAAAAATGGTCAATATTGATGAAATTTTAACATTTAATCTTTTGACTTTAAATGACGGTTGGATGTGAGTTATTACTTTTTCAACTAAAATAAGTGTGTTTAAAGTCATTTCTGTGCCTGAAATTGGTCAAAATTTGAAGCTTTTGAGTAAGCAAAACTCTGTAAAAATGGCAATTTTGGTCACTGTGAGGGTTTAAAAAGTGGTTATTCAACATGAGGCCCGATCCAAATGACAATTTGAATCATTTTTGGAAGAGTCCAAAAAATCCATTTTCTGATGAAAAACGATGACCCCGGACCAGTCGAACATTGAAAAAATGGTCAATATTGATGAAATTTTAACATTTAATCTTTTGACTTTAAATGACGGTTGGATGTGAGTTATTACTTTTTCAACTAAAATAAGTGTGTTTAAAGTCATTTCTGTGCCTGAAATTGGTCAAAATTGAAGATTTTGAGTAAGCAAAACTCTGTAAAAATGGCAATTTTGGTCACTGTGAGGGTTTAAAAAGTGGTTATTCAACATGAGGCCCGATCCAAATGACATTCTGAATCATTTTTGGTAGAGTGCAAAAAATCAATTTTCTGATGAAAAACGATGACCCCGGACCAGTCGAACGTTGAAAAAATGGTCAATATTGATGAAATTTTAACATTTAATCTTTTGACTTTAAATGACGGTTGGATGTGAGTTATTACTTTTTCAACTAAAATAAGTGTGTTTAAAGTCATTTCTGTGCCTGAAATTGGTCAAAATTTGAAGCTTTTGAGTAAGCAAAACTCTGTAAAAATGGCAATTTTGGTCACTGTGAGGGTTTAAAAAGTGGTTATTCAACATGAGGCCCGATCCAAATGACATTTTGAATCATTTTTGGTAGAGTGCAAAAAATCAATTTTCTGATGAAAAATGATGACCCCGGACCAGTCGAACGTTGAAAAAATGGTCAATATTGATGAAATTTTAACATTTAATCTTTTGACTTTAAATGACGGTTGGATGTGAGTTATTACTTTTTCAACTAAAATAAGTGTGTTTAAAGTCATTTCTGTGCCTGAAATTGGTCAAAATTTGAAGCTTTTGAGTAAGCAAAACTCTGTAAAAATGGCAATTTTGGTCACTTTGAGGGTTTAAAAAGTGGTTATTCAACATGAGGCCCGATCCAAATGACAATTTGAATCATTTTTGGAAGAGTCCAAAAAATCAATTTTCTGATGAAAAACGATGACCCCGGACCAGTCGAACATTGAAAAAATGGTCAATATTGATGAAATTTTAACATTTAATCTTTTGACTTTAAATGACGGTTGGATGTGAGTTATTACTTTTTCAACTAAAATAAGTGTGTTTAAAGTCATTTCTGTGCCTGAAATTGGTCAAAATTGAAGATTTTGAGTAAGCAAAACTCTGTAAAAATGGCAATTTTGGTCACTGTGAGGGTTTAAAAAGTGGTTATTCAACATGAGGCCCGATCCAAATGACATTCTGAATCATTTTTGGTAGAGTGCAAAAAATCAATTTTCTGATGAAAAACGATGACCCCGGACCAGTCGAACATTGAAAAAATTGGTCAATATTGATGAAATTTTAACATTTAATCTTTTGACTTTAAATGACGGTTGGATGTGAGTTATTACTTTTTCAACTAAAATAAGTGTGTTTAAAGTCATTTCTGTGCCTGAAATTGGTCAAAATTGAAGATTTTGAGTAAGCAAAACTCTGTAAAAATGGCAATTTTGGTCACTGTGAGGGTTTAAAAAGTGGTTATTCAACATGAGGCCCGATCCAAATGACATTCTGAATCATTTTTGGTAGAGTGCAAAAAATCAATTTTCTGATGAAAAACGATGACCCCGGACCAGTCGAACGTTGAAAAAATGGTCAATATTGCTGAAATTTTAACATTTAATCTTTTGACTTTAAATGACGGTTGGATATGAATTATTACTTTTTCAACTAAAATAAGTGTGTTTAAAGTCATTTCTGTGCCTGAAATTGGTCAAAATTTGAAGCTTTTGAGTAAGCAAAACTCTGTAAAAATGGCAATTTTGCTCACTTTGAGGGTTTAAAAAGTGGTTATTCAACATGAGGCCCGATCCAAATGACATTTTGAATCATTTTTGGAAGAGTCCAAAAAATCCATTTTCTGATGAAAAACGATGACCCCGGACAAGTCGAACGTTGAAAAAATGGTCAATATTGATGAAATATTAACATTTAATCTTTTGACTTTAAATGACGGTTGGATGTGAGTTATTAATTTTTCAACTAAAATTAGTGTGTTTAAAGTCATTTCTGTGCCTGAAATTGGTAAAAATTCGAAGATTTTGAGTAAGCAAATCTCTGTAAAAATGGCAATTTTGGTCACTGTGAGGGTTTAAAAAGTGGTTATTCAACATGAGGCCCGATCCAAATGACATTCTGAATCATTTTTGGTAGAGTGCAAAAAATCAATTTTCTGATGAAAAACGATGACCCCGGACCAGTCGAACGTTGAAAAAATGGTCAATATTGATGAAATTTTAACATTTAATCTTTTGACTTTAAATGACGGTTGGATGTGAGTTATTACTTTTTCAACTAAAATAAGTGTGTTTAAAGTCATTTCTGTGCCTGAAATTGGTCAAAATTTGAAGCTTTTGAGTAAGAAAAACTCTGTAAAAATGGCAATTTTGGTCACTTTGAGGGTTTAAAAAGTGGTTATTCAACATGAGGCCCGATCCAAATGACAATTTGAATCATTTTTGGAAGAGTCCAAAAAATCCATTTTCTGATGAAAAACGATGACCCCGGACCAGTCGAACATTGAAAAAATGGTCAATATTGATGAAATTTTAACATTTAATCTTTTGACTTTAAATGACGGTTGGATGTGAGTTATTACTTTTTCAACTAAAATAAGTGTGTTTAAAGTCATTTCTGTGCCTGAAATTGGTCAAAATTTGAAGCTTTTGAGTAAGCAAAACTCTGTAAAAATGGCAATTTTGGTCACTGTGAGGGTTTAAAAAGTGGTTATTCAACATGAGGCCCGATCCAAATGACATTTTGAATCATTTTTGGAAGAGTCCAAAAAATCCATTTTCTGATGAAAAACGATGACCCCGGACCAGTCGAACGTTGAAAAAATGGTCAATATTGATGAAATTTTAACATTTAATCTTTTGACTTTAAATGACGGTTGGATGTGAGTTATTACTTTTTCAACTAAAATAAGTGTGTTTAAAGTCATTTCTGTGCCTGAAATTGGTCAAAATTGAAGATTTTGAGTAAGCAAAACTCTGTAAAAATGGCAATTTTGGTCACTGTGAGGGTTTAAAAAGTGGTTATTCAACATGAGGCACTATCCAAATGACATTTTGAATCATTTTTGGAAGAGTCCAAAAAATCCATTTTCTGATGAAAAACGATGACCCCGGACCAGTCGAACATTGAAAAAATGGTCAATATTGATGAAATTTTAACATTTAATCTTTTGACTTTAAATGACGGTTGGATGTGAGTTATTACTTTTTCAACTAAAATAAGTGTGTTTAAAGTCATTTCTTTGCCTGAAATTGGTCAAAATTGAAGATTTTGAGTAAGCAAAACTCTGTAAAAATGGCAATTTTGGTCACTGTGAGGGTTTAAAAAGTGGTTATTCAACATGAGGCCCGATCCAAATGACATTCTGAATCATTTTTGGTAGAGTGCAAAAAATCAATTTTCTGATGAAAAACGATGACCCCGGACCAGTCGAACGTTGAAAAAATGGTCAATATTGATGAAATTTTAACATTTAATCTTTTGACTTTAAATGACGGTTGTATGTGAGTTATTACTTTTTCAACTAAAATAAGTGTGTTTAAAGTCATTTCTGTGTCTGAAATTGGTCAAAATTTGAAGCTTTTGAGTAAGCAAAACTCTGTAAAAATGGCAATTTTGGTCACTGTGAGGGTTTAAAAAGTGGTTATTCAACATGAGGCCCGATCCAAATGACATTTTGAATCATTTTTGGAAGAGTCCAAAAAATCCATTTTCTGATGAAAAACGATGACCCCGGACCAGTCGAACATTGAAAAAATTGGTCAATATTGATGAAATTTTAACATTTAATCTTTTGACTTTAAATGACGGTTGGATGTGAGTTATTACTTTTTCAACTAAAATAAGTGTGTTTAAAGTCATTTCTGTGCCTGAAATTGGTCAAAATTGAAGATTTTGAGTAAGCAAAACTCTGTAAAAATGGCAATTTTGGTCACTGTGAGGGTTTAAAAAGTGGTTATTCAACATGAGGCCCGATCCAAATGACATTTTGAATCATTTTTGGAAGAGTCCAAAAAATCCATTTTCTGATGAAAAACGATGACCCCGGACCAGTCGAACGTTGAAAAAATGGTCAATATTGATGAAATTTTAACATTTAATCTTTTGACTTTAAATGACGGTTGGATGTGAGTTATTACTTTTTCAACTAAAATAAGTGTGTTTAAAGTCATTTCTGTCCCTGAAATTGGTCAAAATTGGAAGATTTTGAGTAAGCAAAACTCTGTAAAAATGGCAATTTTGGTCACTGTGAGGGTTTAAAAAGTGGTTATTCAACATGAGGCCCGATCCAAATGACATTTTGAATCATTTTTGGAAGAGTCCAAAAAATCCATTTTCTGATGAAAAACGATGACCCCGGACCAGTCGAACATTGAAAAAATGGTCAATATTGATGAAATTTTAACATTTAATCTTTTGACTTTAAATGACAGTTGGATGTGAGTTATTACTTTTTCAACTAAAATAAGTGTGTTTAAAGTCATTTCTGTGCCTGAAATTGGTCAAATTTGAAGCTTATGAGTAAGCAAAACTCTGTAAAAATGGCAATTTTGGTCACTGTGAGGGTTTAAAAAGTGGTTATTCAACATGAGGCCCGATCCAAATGACAATTTGAATCATTTTTGGAAAAGTCCAAAAAATCAATTTTCTGATGAAAAACGATGACCCCGGACAAGTCGAACATTGAAAAAATGGTCAATATTGCTGAAATTTTAACATTTAATCTTTTGACTTTAAATGACGGTTGGATATGAATTATTACTTTTTCAACTAAAATAAGTGTGTTTAAAGTCATTTCTGTGCCTGAAATTGGTCAAAATTTGAAGCTTTTGAGTAAGCAAAACTCTGTAAAAATGGCAATTTTGGTCACTTTGAGGGTTTAAAAAGTGGTTATTCAACATGAGGCCCGATCCAAATGACAATTTGAATCATTTTTGGAAGAGTCCAAAAAATCAATTTTCTGATGAAAAACGATGACCCCGGACCAGTCGAACGTTGAAAAAATGGTCAATATTGATGAAATTTTAACATTTAATCTTTTGACTTTAAATGACGGTTGGATATGAATTATTACTTTTTCAACTAAAATAAGTGTGTTTAAAGTCATTTCTGTGCCTGAAATTGGTCAAATTTGAAGCTTATGAGTAAGCAAAACTCTGTAAAAATGGCAATTTTGGTCACTGTGAGGGTTTAAAAAGTGGTTATTCAACATGAGGCCCGATCCAAATGACATTTTGAATCATTTTTGGAAGAGTCCAAAAAATCCATTTTCTGATGAAAAACGATGACCCCGGACCAGTCGAACGTTGAAAAAATGGTCAATATTGATGAAATTTTAACATTTAATCTTTTGACTTTAAATGACGGTTGGATGTGAGTTATTACTTTTTCAACTAAAATAAGTGTGTTTAAAGTCATTTCTGTGCCTGAAATTGGTCAAAATTGAAGATTTTGAGTAAGCAAAACTCTGTAAAAATGGCAATTTTGGTCACTGTGAGGGTTTAAAAAGTGGTTATTCAACATGAGGCCCGATCCAAATGACATTTTGAATCATTTTTGGAAGAGTCCAAAAAATCCATTTTCTGATGAAAAACGATGACCCCGGACCAGTCGAACATTGAAAAAATGGTCAATATTGATGAAATTTTAACATTTAATCTTTTGACTTTAAATGACGGTTGGATGTGAGTTATTACTTTTTCAACTAAAATAAGTGTGTTTAAAGTCATTTCTTTGCCTGAAATTGGTCAAAATTGAAGATTTTGAGTAAGCAAAACTCTGTAAAAATGGCAATTTTGGTCACTGTGAGGGTTTAAAAAGTGGTTATTCAACATGAGGCCCGATCCAAATGACATTCTGAATCATTTTTGGTAGAGTGCAAAAAATCAATTTTCTGATGAAAAACGATGACCCCGGACCAGTCGAACGTTGAAAAAATGGTCAATATTGATGAAATTTTAACATTTAATCTTTTGACTTTAAATGACGGTTGGATGTGAGTTATTACTTTTTCAACTAAAATAAGTGTGTTTAAAGTCATTTCTGTGCCTGAAATTGGTCAAAATTTGAAGCTTTTGAGTAAGCAAAACTCTGTAAAAATGGCAATTTTGGTCACTGTGAGGGTTTAAAAAGTGGTTATTCAACATGAGGCCCGATCCAAATGACATTTTGAATCATTTTTGGAAGAGTCCAAAAAATCCATTTTCTGATGAAAAACGATGACCCCGGACCAGTCGAACGTTGAAAAAATGGTCAATATTGATGAAATTTTAACATTTAATCTTTTGACTTTAAATGACGGTTGGATGTGAGTTATTACTTTTTCAACTAAAATAAGTGTGTTTAAAGTCATTTCTGTGCCTGAAATTGGTCAAAATTGAAGATTTTGAGTAAGCAAAACTCTGTAAAAATGGCAATTTTGGTCACTGTGAGGGTTTAAAAAGTGGTTATTCAACATGAGGCCCGATCCAAATGACATTTTGAATCATTTTTGGAAGAGTCCAAAAAATCCTTTTTCTGATGAA
Source organism: Lissotriton vulgaris (assembly GCF_964263255.1). Classification (NCBI taxonomy): domain Eukaryota; kingdom Metazoa; phylum Chordata; class Amphibia; order Caudata; family Salamandridae; genus Lissotriton; species Lissotriton vulgaris. The sequence continues at coordinate 153,663 of NW_028241264.1, forward strand.
AAACGATGACCCCGGACCAGTCGAACATTGAAAAAATGGTCAATATTGATGACATTTTAACATTTAATCTTTTGACTTTAAATGACGGTTGGATGTGAGTTATTACTTTTTCAACTAAAATAAGTGTGTTTAAAGTCATTTCTTTGCCTGAAATTGGTCAAAATTGAAGATTTTGAGTAAGCAAAACTCTGTAAAAATGGCAATTTTGGTCACTGTGAGGGTTTAAAAAGTGGTTATTCAACATGAGGCCCGATCCAAATGACATTCTGAATCATTTTTGGTAGAGTGCAAAAAATCAATTTTCTGATGAAAAACGATGACCCCGGACCAGTCGAACGTTGAAAAAATGGTCAATATTGATGAAATTTTAACATTTAATCTTTTGACTTTAAATGACGGTTGGATGTGAGTTATTACTTTTTCAACTAAAATAAGTGTGTTTAAAGTCATTTCTGTGCCTGAAATTGGTCAAAATTTGAAGCTTTTGAGTAAGCAAAACTCTGTAAAAATGGCAATTTTGGTCACTTTGAGGGTTTAAAAAGTGGTTATTCAACATGAGGCCCGATCCAAATGACAATTTGAATCATTTTTGGAAGAGTCCAAAAAATCCATTTTCTGATGAAAAACGATGACCCCGGACCAGTCGAACATTGAAAAAATGGTCAATATTGATGAAATTTTAACATTTAATCTTTTGACTTTAAATGACGGTTGGATGTGAGTTATTACTTTTTCAACTAAAATAAGTGTGTTTAAAGTCATTTCTGTGCCTGAAATTGGTCAAAATTGAAGATTTTGAGTAAGCAAAACTCTGTAAAAATGGCAATTTTGGTCACTGTGAGGGTTTAAAAAGTGGTTATTCAACATGAGGCCCGATCCAAATGACATTCTGAATCATTTTTGGTAGAGTGCAAAAAATCAATTTTCTGATGAAAAACGATGACCCCGGACCAGTCGAACGTTGAAAAAATGGTCAATATTGATGAAATTTTAACATTTAATCTTTTGACTTTAAATGACGGTTGGATGTGAGTTATTACTTTTTCAACTAAAATAAGTGTGTTTAAAGTCATTTCTGTGCCTGAAATTGGTCAAAATTTGAAGCTTTTGAGTAAGCAAAACTCTGTAAAAATGGCAATTTTGGTCACTGTGAGGGTTTAAAAAGTGGTTATTCAACATGAGGCCCGATCCAAATGACATTTTGAATCATTTTTGGTAGAGTGCAAAAAATCAATTTTCTGATGAAAAATGATGACCCCGGACCAGTCGAACGTTGAAAAAATGGTCAATATTGATGAAATTTTAACATTTAATCTTTTGACTTTAAATAACGGTTGGATGTGAGTTATTACTTTTTCAACTAAAATAAGTGTGTTTAAAGTCATTTCTGTGCCTGAAATTGGTCAAAATTTGAAGCTTTTGAGTAAGCAAAACTCTGTAAAAATGGCAATTTTGGTCACTTTGAGGGTTTAAAAAGTGGTTATTCAACATGAGGCCCGATCCAAATGACAATTTGAATCATTTTTGGAAGAGTCCAAAAAATCAATTTTCTGATGAAAAACGATGACCCCGGACCAGTCGAACATTGAAAAAATGGTCAATATTGATGAAATTTTAACATTTAATCTTTTGACTTTAAATGACGGTTGGATGTGAGTTATTACTTTTTCAACTAAAATAAGTGTGTTTAAAGTCATTTCTGTGCCTGAAATTGGTCAAAATTGAAGATTTTGAGTAAGCAAAACTCTGTAAAAATGGCAATTTTGGTCACTGTGAGGGTTTAAAAAGTGGTTATTCAACATGAGGCCCGATCCAAATGACATTCTGAATCATTTTTGGTAGAGTGCAAAAAATCAATTTTCTGATGAAAAACGATGACCCCGGACCAGTCGAACGTTGAAAAAATGGTCAATATTGATGAAATTTTAACATTTAATCTTTTGACTTTAAATGACGGTTGGATGTGAGTTATTACTTTTTCAACTAAAATAAGTGTGTTTAAAGTCATTTCTGTGTCTGAAATTGGTCAAAATTTGAAGCTTTTGAGTAAGCAAAACTCTGTAAAAATGGCAATTTTGGTCACTTTGAGGGTTTAAAAAGTGGTTATTCAACATGAGGCCCGATCCAAATGACAATTTGAATCATTTTTGGAAGAGTCAAAAAAATCCATTTTCTGATGAAAAACGATGACCCCGGACCAGTCGAACATTGAAAAAATTGGTCAATATTGATGAAATTTTAACATTTAATCTTTTGACTTTAAATGACGGTTGGATGTGAGTTATTACTTTTTCAACTAAAATAAGTGTGTTTAAAGTCATTTCTGTGCCTGAAATTGGTCAAAATTGAAGATTTTGAGTAAGCAAAACTCTGTAAAAATGGCAATTTTGGTCACTGTGAGGGTTTAAAAAGTGGTTATTCAACATGAGGCCCGATCCAAATGACATTCTGAATCATTTTTGGTAGAGTGCAAAAAATCAATTTTCTGATGAAAAACGATGACCCCGGACCAGTCGAACGTTGAAAAAATGGTCAATATTGCTGAAATTTTAACATTTAATCTTTTGACTTTAAATGACGGTTGGATATGAATTATTACTTTTTCAACTAAAATAAGTGTGTTTAAAGTCATTTCTGTGCCTGAAATTGGTCAAAATTTGAAGCTTTTGAGTAAGCAAAACTCTGTAAAAATTGCAATTTTGCTCACTTTGAGGGTTTAAAAAGTGGTTATTCAACATGAGGCCCGATCCAAATGACATTTTGAATCATTTTTGGAAGAGTCCAAAAAATCCATTTTCTGATGAAAAACGATGACCCCGGACAAGTCGAACGTTGAAAAAATGGTCAATATTGATGAAATATTAACATTTAATCTTTTGACTTTAAATGACGGTTGGATGTGAGTTATTAATTTTTCAACTAAAATTAGTGTGTTTAAAGTCATTTCTGTGCCTGAAATTGGTAAAAATTCGAAGATTTTGAGTAAGCAAATCTCTGTAAAAATGGCAATTTTGGTCACTGTGAGGGTTTAAAAAGTGGTTATTCAACATGAGGCCTGATCCAAATGACATTTTGAATCATTTTTGGTAGAGTCCAAAAAATCAATTTTCTGATGAAAAACGATGACCCGGACCAGTCGAACGTTGAAAAAATGGTCAATATTGATGAAATTTTAACATTTAATCTTTTGACTTTAAATGACGGTTGGATATGAATTATTACTATTTCAACTAAAATAAGTGTGTTTAAAGTCATTTCTGTGCCTGAAATTGGTCAAATTTGAAGATTTTGAGTAAGCAAAACTCTGTAAAAATGGCAATTTTGGTCACTTTGAGGGTTTAAAAAGTGGTTATTCAACATGAGGCCCGATCCAAATGACAATTTGAATCATTTTTGGAAGAGTCCAAAAAATCCATTTTCTGATGAAAAACGATGACCCCGGACCAGTCGAACATTGAAAAAATGGTCAATATTGATGAAATTTTAACATTTAATCTTTTGACTTTAAATGACGGTTGGATGTGAGTTATTACTTTTTCAACTAAAATAAGTGTGTTTAAAGTCATTTTTGTGCCTGAAATTGGTCAAAATTTGAAGCTTTTGAGTAAGCAAAACTCTGTAAAAATGGCAATTTTGGTCACTGTGAGGGTTTAAAAAGTGGTTATTCAACATGAGGCCCGATCCAAATGACATTTTGAATCATTTTTGGAAGAGTCCAAAAAATCCATTTTCTGATGAAAAACGATGACCCCGGACCAGTCGAACGTTGAAAAAATGGTCAATATTGATGAAATTTTAACATTTAATCTTTTGACTTTAAATGACGGTTGGATGTGAGTTATTACTTTTTCAACTAAAATAAGTGTGTTTAAAGTCATTTCTGTGCCTGAAATTGGTCAAAATTGAAGATTTTGAGTAAGCAAAACTCTGTAAAAATGGCAATTTTGGTCACTGTGAGGGTTTAAAAAGTGGTTATTCAACATGAGGCCCGATCCAAATGACATTTTGAATCATTTTTGGAAGAGTCCAAAAAATCCATTTTCTGATGAAAAACGATGACCCCGGACCAGTCGAACATTGAAAAAATGGTCAATATTGATGAAATTTTAACATTTAATCTTTTGACTTTAAATGACGGTTGGATGTGAGTTATTACTTTTTCAACTAAAATAAGTGTGTTTAAAGTCATTTCTTTGCCTGAAATTGGTCAAAATTGAAGATTTTGAGTAAGCAAAACTCTGTAAAAATGGCAATTTTGGTCACTGTGAGGGTTTAAAAAGTGGTTATTCAACATGAGGCCCGATCCAAATGACATTCTGAATCATTTTTGGTAGAGTGCAAAAAATCAATTTTCTGATGAAAAACGATGACCCCGGACCAGTCGAACGTTGAAAAAATGGTCAATATTGATGAAATTTTAACATTTAATCTTTTGACTTTAAATGACGGTTGTATGTGAGTTATTACTTTTTCAACTAAAATAAGTGTGTTTAAAGTCATTTCTGTGTCTGAAATTGGTCAAAATTTGAAGCTTTTGAGTAAGCAAAACTCTGTAAAAATGGCAATTTTGGTCACTGTGAGGGTTTAAAAAGTGGTTATTCAACATGAGGCCCGATCCAAATGACATTTTGAATCATTTTTGGAAGAGTCCAAAAAATCCATTTTCTGATGAAAAACGATGACCCCGGACCAGTCGAACATTGAAAAAATTGGTCAATATTGATGAAATTTTAACATTTAATCTTTTGACTTTAAATGACGGTTGGATGTGAGTTATTACTTTTTCAACTAAAATAAGTGTGTTTAAAGTCATTTCTGTGCCTGAAATTGGTCAAAATTGAAGATTTTGAGTAAGCAAAACTCTGTAAAAATGGCAATTTTGGTCACTGTGAGGGTTTAAAAAGTGTTTATTCAACATGAGGCCCGATCCAAATGACATTCTGAATCATTTTTGGTAGAGTGCAAAAAATCAATTTTCTGATGAAAAACAATGACCCCGGACCAGTCGAACGTTGAAAAAATGGTCAATATTGCTGAAATTTTAACATTTAATCTTTTGACTTTAAATGACGGTTGGATATGAATTATTACTTTTTCAACTAAAATAAGTGTGTTTAAAGTCATTTCTGTGCCTGAAATTGGTCAAAATTTGAAGCTTTTGAGTAAGCAAAACTCTGTAAAAATGGCAATTTTGGTCACTTTGAGGGTTTAAAAAGTGGTTATTCAACATGAGGCCCGATCCAAATGACAATTTGAATCATTTTTGGAAGAGTCCAAAAAATCCATTTTCTGATGAAAAACGATGACCCCGGACCAGTCGAACGTTGAAAAAATGGTCAATATTGATGAAATTTTAACATTTAATCTTTTGACTTTAAATGACGGTTGGATATGAATTATTACTTTTTCAACTAAAATAAGTGTGTTTAAAGTCATTTCTGTGCCTGAAATTGGTCAAATTTGAAGCTTATGAGTAAGCAAAACTCTGTAAAAATGGCAATTTTGGTCACTGTGAGGGTTTAAAAAGTGGTTATTCAACATGAGGCCCGATCCAAATGACATTTTGAATCATTTTTGGAAGAGTCCAAAAAATCAATTTTCTGATGAAAAACGATGACCCCGGACCAGTCGAACGTTGAAAAAATGGTCAATATTGATGAAATTTTAACATTTAATCTTTTGACTTTAAATGACGGTTGGATGTGAGTTATTAATTTTTCAACTAAAATTAGTGTGTTTAAAGTCATTTCTGTGCCTGAAATTGGTAAAAATTCGAAGATTTTGAGTAAGCAAATCTCTGTAAAAATGGCAATTTTGGTCACTGTGAGGGTTTAAAAAGTGGTTATTCAACATGAGGCCTGATCCAAATGACATTTTGAATCATTTTTGGTAGAGTCCAAAAAATCAATTTTCTGATGAAAAACGATGACCCGGACCAGTCGAAAGTTGAAAAAATGGTCAATATTGATGAAATTTTAATATTTAATCTTTTGACTTTAAATGACGGTTGGATATGAATTATTACTATTTCAACTAAAATAAGTGTGTTTAAAGTCATTTCTGTGCCTGAAATTGGTCAAATTTGAAGATTTTGAGTAAGCAAAACTCTGTAAAAATGGCAATTTTGGTCACTGTGAGGGTTTAAAAAGTGGTTATTCAACATGAGGCCCGATCCAAATGACATTTTGAATCATTTTTGGAAGAGTCCAAAAAATCCATTTTCTGATGAAAAACGATGACCCCGGACCAGTCGAACATTGAAAAAATGGTCAATATTGATGAAATTTTAACATTTAATCTTTTGACTTTAAATGACGGTTGGATGTGAGTTATTACTTTTTCAACTAAAATAAGTGTGTTTAAAGTCATTTCTTTGCCTGAAATTGGTCAAAATTGAAGATTTTGAGTAAGCAAAACTCTGTAAAAATGGCAATTTTGGTCACTGTGAGGGTTTAAAAAGTGGTTATTCAACATGAGGCCCGATCCAAATGACATTCTGAATCATTTTTGGTAGAGTGCAAAAAATCAATTTTCTGATGAAAAACGATGACCCCGGACCAGTCGAACGTTGAAAAAATGGTCAATATTGGTGAAATTTGAACATTTAATCTTTTGACTTTAAATGACGGTTGGATGTGAGTTATTACTTTTTCAACTAAAATAAGTGTGTTTAAAGTCATTTCTGTGCCTGAAATTGGTCAAAATTTGAAGCTTTTGAGTAAGCAAAACTCTGTAAAAATGGCAATTTTGGTCACTTTGAGGGTTTAAAAAGTGGTTATTCAACATGAGGCCCGATCCAAATGACAATTTGAATCATTTTTGGAAGAGTCCAAAAAATCCATTTTCTGATGAAAAACGATGACCCCGGACCAGTCGAACATTGAAAAAATGGTCAATATTGATGAAATTTTAACATTTAATCTTTTGACTTTAAATGACGGTTGGATGTGAGTTATTACTTTTTCAACTAAAATAAGTGTGTTTAAAGTCATTTCTGTGCCTGAAATTGGTCAAAATTGAAGATTTTGAGTAAGCAAAACTCTGTAAAAATGGCAATTTTGGTCACTGTGAGGGTTTAAAAAGTGGTTATTCAACATGAGGCCCGATCCAAATGACATTCTGAATCATTTTTGGTAGAGTGCAAAAAATCAATTTTCTGATGAAAAACGATGACCCCGGACCAGTCGAACGTTGAAAAAATGGTCAATATTGCTGAAATTTTAACATTTAATCTTTTGGAAAGGGGCGACCACTCGGTCCCCCCGAACGTATGGCAGAGTACCTCGATCCCCCCGGGAAGCCATTTTGGGCGGGAGGCGCGTCTCGGCTGGTATGCCCGAAGCGGCGTAGCCGGGGCGCGCTTGTTCCCGCCCTAGAGTGGGCTGGCCTAGACACTGACGCGGCTGGCCACGCCCTCGGGGCAGGCAGGGGCGGGTTTACGCCCGCCCTGAAGACGGATAAAAAGGGACGCAAGACCAGAAGGCATCCTCTTGTTCCTGTGCTCTGAAGCTGCACCTCCTCGCTGCACGTGAGCTCGAGACGGAACGAAGAGCCAATTTTGACCCACCCACCAGCCCCTGAAGACAGCGAGTGGTTTTAAATAAAGTTTGATTGGTAATTCTGATTTTCGTTTACAGGTTGCGGTATTATCCTGAAGATTTTGAGTATGCAATAAAGAATGATCGTTTTGTGTTATGTTTTGCAAATAAAGTAATTCTGCTTTAGTGTTCATCAGTAGGCATGCTTTGAATAAAGTTGTGGTTGCTACTGTCTGTTATATTTAGTCTTTAGTTATTTAGTTATCATTGTCGTATTTATTTTGGTCGGGCGGTAAGGTCATGATCGGTGAGCAGTAATTGGAAGATCCCTATGAGTGGGCGTCACCCAACACGGATGGGAGCGCTCGGGAGAGGTGGCCTTTGGCCCCTCAACGGGGAGGCGGTCCCTTCTAAGGATGGGTCGCCGAAAGAAAAGGAAAGGCGGTCAAGGCCCCTTCCTGTGTAGGAGGGGTTACAGCCCCCTCCTGGGGAATTTCCCGGGGCCAGTGACGTCTGCGACGGCAGATGTGGTAAGTTGTGTGGGTTTGGGGGGAGGTCTACGCTACCTTCTAGATAACTCACACGAGTCCTCGAACGACCTTTAAGTGGCGTCGAGTTTAGTGGGGCCCCCGTCAAGTCAAGGGAAATTGGTAGTTGCACTTGAGGTACGCCTCAGTGCTGTCGCCCCTCCCCAGTGGGGGGGGGTATTTCTGGTTAGGGATCTTGACACCGGTTACGACCTTGCCGTTGGCCCTTAAACGTTAGGATGTACAATTTCAAAATTTCAAGAAAATGTTTTGTAGGTTGTTAGTTCGGCTAGGAGAACCTCTGTATTAGAGAATCTGTTAAGGTTAGCCAAACATCGCAATGTGGTAATGAAATTGTACATTAATATGAAACTGTTAATGTTTTAATTTTTTGTTTTAATAAATACGGCCGGGGAGGGTCACTCCCTCCCTCTTCCAAAAACTTCAAGAACTGTCTCCGGTTTCCCTCCTTTGGGGATTGTGTTGAGAGGGGGTGGCGGGTATCTCAGCCATATGGAAAGGGGCGACCACTCGGTCCCCCCGAACGTATGGCAGAGTACCTCGATCCCCCCGGGAAGCCATTTTGGGCGGGAGGCGCGTCTCGGCTGGTATGCCCGAAGCGGCGTAGCCGGGGCGCGCTTGTTCCCGCCCTAGAGTGGGCTGGCCTAGACACTGACGCGGCTGGCCACGCCCTCGGGGCAGGCAGGGGCGGGTTTACGCCCGCCCTGAAGACGGATAAAAAGGGACGCAAGACCAGAAGGCATCCTCTTGTTCCTGTGCTCTGAAGCTGCACCTCCTCGCTGCACGTGAGCTCGAGACGGAACGAAGAGCCAATTTTGAGCGTTATAATCTTTTCTTTTGACTTACAGTTACTCTGTCGGAGAAATGCCCAAGAAAGGCGGGAAGAGAATGACGACTGAACAGATGGTTCGGGTCCTCATGAAAGAGATGACTGAGCTGAAGAAGCGGGTGGCGGAGAAAGACGGGGAGGGGGGGCCGGAACGTCCGTCGGCTGGAGCAGCTCCAGGAGGAAGAGCCAAGAGGCCAAGGAGGGGACCAGCTGGGGGAGACGTCCCGGTTCCCTGTACCCCGCTCGAAGCGCCAATCCCAGTACCGGCGGAGGGGAATCCGATTCCTGTGGTGGTCACCCCGGTGTCCAATGAGGATATGCCGCCCGAGCTGGCGGCGCAACTTGCAGCGTGGTTGGGCGACAGTAGTGAGGGCGCCACGGCTGCCGAGGCCCATGCGCTGATGAAGCAATTGCGCGAGAAACGGGAGGCAGCCAAGGTGTCCGCGCCGGCTGCAGTAGTTGACAAGCCACGAGGGACGACTGCGACCGCGGATGCAGCGTCCGGTGCAGGTAAGCGGCCTTTGCCGATTGCGAGGGATGAGTCAGCACCCTCTCGTAGAGAACGGTTGGGTCAACATGTGCCTTTGGCAATTAAGGATAAGATTTGGGCGGGGGAATATGTGAACATCTTCTCGTTGCTTGTTGATCATTATGAGGTGGAGCATGTTAAGGGTCAGAAAGATCTTATGCATCCGAGTGTTTGGCGCGCAAAGATGGCCGCCTTTAAAGTGAATGAGAATATTGGCAATTGGGGCAATGCATGGGGAATTTTTACGTCGATCTTGGGGGAACGTAGGCCTGAGTTGCTTTCCGAGTTGCCGACATATCAGTCACGAATCATGGGGTACTCGACATCATACCAGGGTAACCATTGGTTCTGCTACGATAACCTTTTTAGAAAGGCTAAAGAGCATAATAAAAGCTTAACATGGGATTGTTATGATTCTTTGACATGGGATAAAATGAAGGAGACAGGTATGTTGAAAATGCCATTGGTCGGAAGTAATGTTGGCGAATCCTCCCGCCATTATGGGGGGACGCCCTTTCGTTCAGGTGCGAGTACCGACGATTACTCGAAATCTGCCGGCAATACAGGAAAAAGGGGTTTCTGCTTCAATTTCAACAGAGGTAAATGTACCAGGCCCCAGGGATCGTGTAAATTTAAACATGAATGTAGTGGGTGCGGGTCGTCCCATCCTGAGTCCACGTGCAGAGCCAAAACGGGTGATAACGGGGGGAGAGGAGGCGCCAAACAGGTCTAACGTAGTCCGAGGGGCGCCTTTACCTACCCCGATTGATACCTTGGCGATGATTCCCTGGCTCAGTGAATACCCGGATCGTACTTCTGCTGGGGTGCTGCGGAACGGATTTTCGTATGGTTTCCGCATCCCGGTAGGGGACTTTCAGGGTGTGGAGAAGTGTAAAAATCAACTTTCCGTCCTGCAGCATACGACCGTGGTTCAGGATAAGATCCGGAAAGAGGTTACCCGAGGTCGGGTCGCCGGCCCGTTTAGTGTACCCCCGGTACAGAATTTTGTTTGTTCTCCTTTAGGGGTGGTCCCCAAGAAGGACCCGGGTGAGTTCCGACTGATTCATAATTTGTCAGCCCCACGTGGTCTTTCTGTAAACGATGCAATAGATCCTGAAGTGTGTTCGGTGCGGTACGCATCCTTCGATGAGGCCGTAGCCATTTTGAATCGCCTGGGGCCCGGGGCGCTGATGGCGAAGTCAGATATCGAGTCAGCGTTCCGGTTGCTCCCGGTACACCCAGACGACCAGCGTCTCCTGGGTTTCATGTTTCAGGGTTATTATTACATGGATAGGTGTATGCCGATGGGGTGCTCTATATCTTGTGCTTATTTCGAGAAATTCAGTAGTTTTATACAATGGGTCTTCACAAGGAAGACGGGTTTCCGGCATGTAATGCATTACCTGGATGATTTTCTGTTTCTGGGGGCAGCCGGGGATCTCGAATGTGGCCGGGCCTTGGCCGAGTTTTGTGTATTAATGAAGCAGTTTGGTGTGCCATTGGCTCCAGGTAAGACGGTGGGTCCTACGACTTGCCTCGAGTTTCTGGGGATCGAGCTAGACTCCAGAGAGGGTTGTTTTCGTTTGCCAACTGACAAAGTGGGGAAGTTCAGGGCAGCTCTGCAAGTGTGTCTAAATGGATCTAAAGTTACGCTGCATCAATTACAGCAGTTGGTGGGACAGTTGAATTTTGCACTAAGAGTTATACCGATGGCCCGCCCCTTTTCCCGTTCAATTGCCCAAGCTATGGTTGGCCTAAAGGAGGGCCATCATCGCACGAGACTATCGGCTGAGGTCCGCCAGGACGTGCGTATTTGGTTAGCATTTCTGGCGGACTTTAATGGTCGGGTCATCTGGAACAAACCAGCCGTGTCCTCTGAAGAGCTGGGGCTCTGGACAGATTCAGCAGGTAGCATAGGTTTTGGTGCCATCTTCGGCACAAAATGGTCGGCACAAAGGTGGCCGACATGGTGGCATGACAATGGTCTGACAAGTAATATTGCTTTCCTGGAACTCTTCCCCATTTTTGTGGCCCTGAGAACCTGGCCAGAAGGGTTCAAAGATCACTCTGTGATATTTTGGTCTGACAATATGACCGTGGTTGAGTGCATCAACAGTCAGGCAGCACGATGTAAACTGATTTTAAGACTGCTTAAAGAAATTGTTTTACTGTGTATGCAACTGAATGTGCTATTCAGAGCAAAACATGTCCCAGGGGTAATGAATCAGGCGGCTGATGCACTGTCTCGTTTTCATATGCAGGCTTTCTCGGGTTTCCTTCCCTCAGCGGACCCAGAGCCGGCACCCTTTCCCGAAGCTCTCTGGTCTCTCGGTGCCCCGAACTTCGTCACCTCGTGGGAGAGAGTCTAGCACCAAGGACGAGGAAGGCATATGAAGGGGCGTTTCGGTCCTATTTAGCCTTTTTGGGGACTGATAGAGAGAGGCTTTGGGGCCACGAGGAATGGGTAGTGAATTTTCTGATGTCCTTACGTAGGGCTGGGAAATCGGTGGCTACGGCCCAGAGGCATCGTGCTGCTATTTCCTTTGTTGCCAGGGCTCATAGTATCCAGGACCCGACAGCGTCTTTCGTTGTACAAAAAGCGCTGCGTGGGTGGCAACGCCTTGAGGGTCGCAGAGTAGATGAGAGGCGCCCGATAGGTTTGGATAGGTTGGCCCAGTTGTTGGCTACACTCCCTGCCACATGTTCATCTCAGTTTGAGGCGGTGTTGTTCCGAGCCGCTTTTACGCTAGCATTTCACGGGGCGATGCGGGTAAGCGAACTGGTGGCAAGGAACAAACAGGATGTGGCGGGGGGTTTGTGCCAAGAACACGTTCAGATCAGAGGAGAGGCAATGACTGTCTCCTTTGTCAGGTCCAAGACCGATCAAGACGGGATGGGTGATTGCATAATCATACGCAGGATTCCCGGGTCCTCCATGTGTCCGGTAAAGTGTTTAGAAGATTACCTAGCACGAAGGGTGGCATTATGGGGGGGGACCTTGTTGAGACACGCTGACGCCACCCCACTGACAAGATTTCAGTTTCAGCGGGTGCTTGCGATGTCAATTGCCGCTGCGGGCTTGAACCCGGGCGAGTTTGGGACCCATTCCTTTCGGATAGGGGCTGCTACGGAAGCTACAGCCAGGGGTCTTAATGTTGAACAAGTGAAACGAGTGGGGCGTTGGTCCTCCAATTGTTATAAGAGGTATGTACGGTTGCACATGTTGTAAAGCTGTAACGATGTACTCACGCCTCTTGTTTTTGTTTGGTTTTCAGTTGCGCAAGCCTACGAGGCGGGGCGGACTATGCAGTCGACCCAACACCGGGCCAGCGGTCAGACATCACCGGCTGTGAAAAAGGAGGTGTGGGTCGTGGGCCACTCATACGTGAGGCGTGCCGCGGACGTATTCAAAGCAGGTGACATGATTCACGTAGCTGGGGAATACGGGTACAGGGTGTCCTTCTACGGAAGAGGCGGTCTCTGTATTGACCAGTTTCAAGCATTTTTCGAGGGTATGTTAGGGCGGACGAGGTCACCGCCGTCTATAGTCATAGTACACTTGGGGGGCAATGATTTGGTCACCACCGGTAGACGACTTCTCCTGGAGGCAATGCTTTCCACTGTAAGTTGGTTGGCGAGGAGAGTTCCGGGGTGCACAATTGCGTGGTCCCATATGATCCCACGAAAGGTGTGGCGGGGGGCTATTTCTATTCCTGCTTTGAATCAGTCTGTTAGAAAGCTTAATAACAAAGTGAGTAGGTTGTTCCGTTCCAGGACATTGCATTCTATTCCGCATGGCTGTATTAATGATGACAGTATGTATTTGGGGGATGGTGTGCATTTGTCTCGGGTGGGGAATGAGTTACTCATAGGAGACTTCTTAGCATGGTTGAAAACGTTAAAACATGACCTTTAGGTAGGAGCTTTGTGGGGGGTCCGGATAGCCGGTCAACTATCCGGCCTGTGGCGGTAAGGTCATGATCAGTGAGCAGTAATTGGAAGATCCCTATGAGTGGGCGTCACCCAACACGGATGGGAGCGCTTGGGAGAGGTGGCCTTTGGCCCCTCAACGGGGAGGCGGTCCCTTCTAAGGATGGGTCGCCGAAAGAAAAGGAAAGGCGGTCAAGGCCCCTTCCTGTGTAGGAGGGGTTACAGCCCCCTCCTGGGGAATTTCCCGGGGCCAGTGACGTCTGCGACGGCAGATGTGGTAAGTTGTGTGGGTTTGGGGGGAGGTCTACGCTTTCTAGATAACTCACACGAGTCCTCGAACGACCTTTAAGTGGCGTCGAGTTTAGTGGGGCCCCCGTCAAGTCAAGGGAAATTGGTAGTTGCACTTGAGGTACGCCTCAGTGCTGTCGCCCCTCCCCAGTGGGGGGGGGTATTTCTGGTTAGGGATCTTGACACCGGTTACGACCTTGCCGTTGGCCCTTAAACGTTAGGATGTACAATTTCAAAATTTCAAGAAAATGTTTTGTAGGTTGTTAGTTCGGCTAGGAGAACCTCTGTATTAGAGAATCTGTTAAGGTTAGCCAAACATCGCAATGTGGTAATGAAATTGTACATTAATATGAAACTGTTAATGTTTTAATTTTTTGTTTTAATAAATACGGCCGGGGAGGGTCACTCCCTCCCTCTTCCAAAAACTTCAAGAACTGTCTCCGGTTTCCCTCCTTTGGGGATTGTGTTGAGAGGGGGTGGCGGGTATCTCAGCCATATGGAAAGGGGCGACCACTCGGTCCCCCCGAACGTATGGCAGAGTACCTCGATCCCCCCGGGAAGCCATTTTGGGCGGGAGGCGCGTCTCGGCTGGTATGCCCGAAGCGGCGTAGCCGGGGCGCGCTTGTTCCCGCCCTAGAGTGGGCTGGCCTAGACACTGACGCGGCTGGCCACGCCCTCGGGGCAGGCAGGGGCGGGTTTACGCCCGCCCTGAAGACGGATAAAAAGGGACGCAAGACCAGAAGGCATCCTCTTGTTCCTGTGCTCTGAAGCTGCACCTCCTCGCTGCACGTGAGCTCGAGACGGAACGAAGAGCCAATTTTGACCCACCCACCAGCCCCTGAAGACAGCGAGTGGTTTTAAATAAAGTTTGATTGGTAATTCTGATTTTCGTTTACAGGTTGCGGTATTATCCTGAAGATTTTGAGTATGCAATAAAGAATGATCGTTTTGTGTTATGTTTTGCAAATAAAGTAATTCTGCTTTAGTGTTCATCAGTAGGCATGCTTTGAATAAAGTTGTGGTTGCTACTGTCTGTTATATTTAGTCTTTAGTTATTTAGTTATCATTGTCGTATTTATTTTGGTCGGGCGGTAAGGTCATGATCGGTGAGCAGTAATTGGAAGATCCCTATGAGTGGGCGTCACCCAACACGGATGGGAGCGCTCGGGAGAGGTGGCCTTTGGCCCCTCAACGGGGAGGCGGTCCCTTCTAAGGATGGGTCGCCGAAAGAAAAGGAAAGGCGGTCAAGGCCCCTTCCTGTGTAGGAGGGGTTACAGCCCCCTCCTGGGGAATTTCCCGGGGCCAGTGACGTCTGCGACGGCAGATGTGGTAAGTTGTGTGGGTTTGGGGGGAGGTCTACGCTACCTTCTAGATAACTCACACGAGTCCTCGAACGACCTTTAAGTGGCGTCGAGTTTAGTGGGGCCCCCGTCAAGTCAAGGGAAATTGGTAGTTGCACTTGAGGTACGCCTCAGTGCTGTCGCCCCTCCCCAGTGGGGGGGGGTATTTCTGGTTAGGGATCTTGACACCGGTTACGACCTTGCCGTTGGCCCTTAAACGTTAGGATGTACAATTTCTAAATTTCAAGAAAATGTTTTGTAGGTTGTTAGTTCGGCTAGGAGAACCTCTGTATTAGAGAATCTGTTAAGGTTAGCCAAACATCGCAATGTGGTAATGAAATTGTACATTAATATGAAACTGTTAATGTTTTAATTTTTTGTTTTAATAAATACGGCCGGGGAGGGTCACTCCCTCCCTCTTCCAAAAACTTCAAGAACTGTCTCCGGTTTCCCTCCTTTGGGGATTGTGTTGAGAGGGGGTGGCGGGTATCTCAGCCATATGGAAAGGGGCGACCACTCGGTCCCCCCGAACGTATGGCAGAGTACCTCGATCCCCCCGGGAAGCCATTTTGGGCGGGAGGCGCGTCTCGGCTGGTATGCCCGAAGCGGCGTAGCCAGGGCGCGCTTGTTCCCGCCCTAGAGTGGGCTGGCCTAGACACTGACGCGGCTGGCCACGCCCTCGGGGCAGGCAGGGGCGGGTTTACGCCCGCCCTGAAGACGGATAAAAAGGGACGCAAGACCAGAAGGCATCCTCTTGTTCCTGTGCTCTGAAGCTGCACCTCCTCGCTGCACGTGAGCTCGAGACGGAACGAAGAGCCAATTTTGAGCGTTATAATCTTTTCTTTTGACTTACAGTTACTCTGTCGGAGAAATGCCCAAGAAAGGCGGGAAGAGAATGACGACTGAACAGATGGTTCGGGTCCTCATGAAAGAGATGACTGAGCTGAAGAAGCGGGTGGCGGAGAAAGACGGGGAGGGGGGGCCGGAACGTCCGTCGGCTGGAGCAGCTCCAGGAGGAAGAGCCAAGAGGCCAAGGAGGGGACCAGCTGGGGGAGACGTCCCGGTTCCCTGTACCCCGCTCGAAGCGCCAATCCCAGTACCGGCGGAGGGGAATCCGATTCCTGTGGTGGTCACCCCGGTGTCCAATGAGGATATGCCGCCCGAGCTGGCGGCGCAACTTGCAGCGTGGTTGGGCGACAGTAGTGAGGGCGCCACGGCTGCCGAGGCCCATGCGCTGATGAAGCAATTGCGCGAGAAACGGGAGGCAGCCAAGGTGTCCGCGCCGGCTGCAGTAGTTGACAAGCCACGAGGGACGACTGCAACCGCGGATGCAGCGTCCGGTGCAGGTAAGCGGCCTTTGCCGATTGCGAGGGATGAGTCAGCACCCTCTCGTAGAGAACGGTTGGGTCAACATGTGCCTTTGGCAATTAAGGATAAGATTTGGGCGGGGGAATATGTGAACATCTTCTCGTTGCTTGTTGATCATTATGAGGTGGAGCATGTTAAGGGTCAGAAAGATCTTATGCATCCGAGTGTTTGGCGCGCAAAGATGGCCGCCTTTAAAGTGAATGAGAATATTGGCAATTGGGGCAATGCATGGGGAATTTTTACGTCGATCTTGGGGGAACGTAGGCCTGAGTTGCTTTCCGAGTTGCCGACATATCAGTCACGAATCATGGGGTACTCGACATCATACCAGGGTAACCATTGGTTCTGCTACGATAACCTTTTTAGAAAGGCTAAAGAGCATAATAAAAGCTTAACATGGGATTGTTATGATTCTTTGACATGGGATAAAATGAAGGAGACAGGTATGTTGAAAATGCCATTGGTCGGAAGTAATGTTGGCGAATCCTCCCGCCATTATGGGGGGACGCCCTTTCGTTCAGGTGCGAGTACCGACGATTACTCGAAATCTGCCGGCAATACAGGAAAAAGGGGTTTCTGCTTCAATTTCAACAGAGGTAAATGTACCAGGCCCCAGGGATCGTGTAAATTTAAACATGAATGTAGTGGGTGCGGGTCGTCCCATCCTGAGTCCACGTGCAGAGCCAAAACGGGTGATAACGGGGGGAGAGGAGGCGCCAAACAGGTCTAACGTAGTCCGAGGGGCGCCTTTACCTACCCCGATTGATACCTTGGCGATGATTCCCTGGCTCAGTGAATACCCGGATCGTACTTCTGCTGGGGTGCTGCGGAACGGATTTTCGTATGGTTTCCGCATCCCGGTAGGGGACTTTCAGGGTGTGGAGAAGTGTAAAAATCAACTTTCCGTCCTGCAGCATACGACCGTGGTTCAGGATAAGATCCGGAAAGAGGTTACCCGAGGTCGGGTCGCCGGCCCGTTTAGTGTACCCCCGGTACAGAATTTTGTTTGTTCTCCTTTAGGGGTGGTCCCCAAGAAGGACCCGGGTGAGTTCCGACTGATTCATAATTTGTCAGCCCCACGTGGTCTTTCTGTAAACGATGCAATAGATCCTGAAGTGTGTTCGGTGCGGTACGCATCCTTCGATGAGGCCGTAGCCATTTTGAATCGCCTGGGGCCCGGGGCGCTGATGGCGAAGTCAGATATCGAGTCAGCGTTCCGGTTGCTCCCGGTACACCCAGACGACCAGCGTCTCCTGGGTTTCATGTTTCAGGGTTATTATTACATGGATAGGTGTATGCCGATGGGGTGCTCTATATCTTGTGCTTATTTCGAGAAATTCAGTAGTTTTATACAATGGGTCTTCACAAGGAAGACGGGTTTCCGGCATGTAATGCATTACCTGGATGATTTTCTGTTTCTGGGGGCAGCCGGGGATCTCGAATGTGGCCGGGCCTTGGCCGAGTTTTGTGTATTAATGAAGCAGTTTGGTGTGCCATTGGCTCCAGGTAAGACGGTGGGTCCTACGACTTGCCTCGAGTTTCTGGGGATCGAGCTAGACTCCAGAGAGGGTTGTTTTCGTTTGCCAACTGACAAAGTGGGGAAGTTCAGGGCAGCTCTGCAAGTGTGTCTAAATGGATCTAAAGTTACGCTGCATCAATTACAGCAGTTGGTGGGACAGTTGAATTTTGCACTAAGAGTTATACCGATGGCCCGCCCCTTTTCCCGTTCAATTGCCCAAGCTATGGTCGGCCTAAAGGAGGGCCATCATCGCACGAGACTATCGGCTGAGGTCCGCGAGGACGTGCGTATTTGGTTAGCATTTCTGGCGGACTTTAATGGTCGGGTCATCTGGAACAAACCAGCCGTGTCCTCTGAAGAGCTGGGGCTCTGGACAGATTCAGCAGGTAGCATAGGTTTTGGTGCCATCTTCGGCACAAAATGGTCGGCACAAAGGTGGCCGACATGGTGGCATGACAATGGTCTGACAAGTAATATTGCTTTCCTGGAACTCTTCCCCATTTTTGTGGCCCTGAGAACCTGGCCAGAAGGGTTCAAAGATCACTCTGTGATATTTTGGTCTGACAATATGACCGTGGTTGAGTGCATCAACAGTCAGGCAGCACGATGTAAACTGATTTTAAGACTGCTTAAAGAAATTGTTTTACTGTGTATGCAACTGAATGTGCTATTCAGAGCAAAACATGTCCCAGGGGTAATGAATCAGGCGGCTGATGCACTGTCTCGTTTTCATATGCAGGCTTTCTCGGGTTTTCTTCCCTCAGCGGACCCAGAGCCGGCACCCTTTCCCGAAGCTCTCTGGTCTCTCGGTGCCCCGAACTTCGTCACCTCGTGGGAGAGAGTCTAGCACCAAGGACGAGGAAGGCATATGAAGGGGCGTTTCGGTCCTATTTAGCCTTTTTGGGGACTGATAGAGAGAGGCTTTGGGGCCACGAGGAATGGGTAGTGAATTTTCTGATGTCCTTACGTAGGGCTGGGAAATCGGTGGCTACGGCCCAGAGGCATCGTGCTGCTATTTCCTTTGTTGCCAGGGCTCATAGTATCCAGGACCCGACAGCGTCTTTCGTTGTACAAAAAGCGCTGCGTGGGTGGCAACGCCTTGAGGGTCGCAGAGTAGATGAGAGGCGCCCGATAGGTTTGGATAGGTTGGCCCAGTTGTTGGCTACACTCCCTGCCACATGTTCATCTCAGTTTGAGGCGGTGTTGTTCCGAGCCGCTTTTACGCTAGCATTTCACGGGGCGATGCGGGTAAGCGAACTGGTGGCAAGGAACAAACAGGATGTGGCGGGGGGTTTGTGCCAAGAACACGTTCAGATCAGAGGAGAGGCAATGACTGTCTCCTTTGTCAGGTCCAAGACCGATCAAGACGGGATGGGTGATTGCATAATCATACGCAGGATTCCCGGGTCCTCCATGTGTCCGGTAAAGTGTTTAGAAGATTACCTAGCACGAAGGGTGGCATTATGGGGGGGGACCTTGTTGAGACACGCTGACGCCACCCCACTGACAAGATTTCAGTTTCAGCGGGTGCTTGCGATGTCAATTGCCGCTGCGGGCTTGAACCCGGGCGAGTTTGGGACCCATTCCTTTCGGATAGGGGCTGCTACGGAAGCTACAGCCAGGGGTCTTAATGTTGAACAAGTGAAACGAGTGGGGCGTTGGTCCTCCAATTGTTATAAGAGGTATGTACGGTTGCACATGTTGTAAAGCTGTAACGATGTACTCACGCCTCTTGTTTTTGTTTGGTTTTCAGTTGCGCAAGCCTACGAGGCGGGGCGGACTATGCAGTCGACCCAACACCGGGCCAGCGGTCAGACATCACCGGCTGTGAAAAAGGAGGTGTGGGTCGTGGGCCACTCATACGTGAGGCGTGCCGCGGACGTATTCAAAGCAGGTGACATGATTCACGTAGCTGGGGAATACGGGTACAGGGTGTCCTTCTACGGAAGAGGCGGTCTCTGTATTGACCAGTTTCAAGCATTTTTCGAGGGTATGTTAGGGCGGACGAGGTCACCGCCGTCTATAGTCATAGTACACTTGGGGGGCAATGATTTGGTCACCACCGGTAGACGACTTCTCCTGGAGGCAATGCTTTCCACTGTAAGTTGGTTGGCGAGGAGAGTTCCGGGGTGCACAATTGCGTGGTCCCATATGATCCCACGAAAGGTGTGGCGGGGGGCTATTTCTATTCCTGCTTTGAATCAGTCTGTTAGAAAGCTTAATAACAAAGTGAGTAGGTTGTTCCGTTCCAGGACATTGCATTCTATTCCGCATGGCTGTATTAATGATGACAGTATGTATTTGGGGGATGGTGTGCATTTGTCTCGGGTGGGGAATGAGTTACTCATAGGAGACTTCTTAGCATGGTTGAAAACGTTAAAACATGACCTTTAGGTAGGAGCTTTGTGGGGGGTCCGGATAGCCGGTCAACTATCCGGCCTGTCATGATCGGTGAGCAGTAATTGGAAGATCCCTATGAGTGGGCGTCACCCAACACGGATGGGAGCGCTCGGGAGAGGTGGCCTTTGGCCCCTCAACGGGGAGGCGGTCCCTTCTAAGGATGGGTCGCCGAAAGAAAAGGAAAGGCGGTCAAGGCCCCTTCCTGTGTAGGAGGGGTTACAGCCCCCTCCTGGGGAATTTCCCGGGGCCAGTGACGTCTGCGACGGCAGATGTGGTAAGTTGTGTGGGTTTGGGGGGAGGTCTACGCTACCTTCTAGATAACTCACACGAGTCCTTGAACGACCTTTAAGTGGCGTTGAGTTTAGTGGGGCCCCCGTCAAGTCAAGGGAAATTGGTAGTTGCACTTGAGGTACGCCTCAGTGCTGTCGCCCCTCCCCAGTGGGGGGGGTATTTCTGGTTAGGGATCTTGACACCGGTTACGACCTTGCCGTTGGCCCTTAAACGTTAGGATGTACAATTTCAAAATTTCAAGAAAATGTTTTGTAGGTTGTTAGTTCGGCTAGGAGAACCTCTGTATTAGAGAATCTGTTAAGGTTAGCCAAACATCGCAATGTGGTAATGAAATTGTACATTAATATGAAACTGTTAATGTTTTAATTTTTTGTTTTAATAAATACGGCCGGGGAGGGTCACTCCCTCCCTCTTCCAAAAACTTCAAGAACTGTCTCCGGTTTCCCTCCTTTGGGGATTGTGTTGAGAGGGGGTGGCGGGTATCTCAGCCATATGGAAAGGGGCGACCACTCGGTCCCCCCGAACGTATGGCAGAGTACCTCGATCCCCCCGGGAAGCCATTTTGGGCGGGAGGCGCGTCTCGGCTGGTATGCACGAAGCGGCGTAGCCGGGGCGCGCTTGTTCCCGCCCTAGAGTGGGCTGGCCTAGACACTGACGCGGCTGGCCACGCCCTCGGGGCAGGCAGGGGCGGGTTTACGCCCGCCCTGAAGACGGATAAAAAGGGACGCAAGACCAGAAGGCATCCTCTTGTTCCTGTGCTCTGAAGCTGCACCTCCTCGCTGCACGTGAGCTCGAGACGGAACGAAGAGCCAATTTTGAGCGTTATAATCTTTTCTTTTGACTTACAGTTACTCTGTCGGAGAAATGCCCAAGAAAGGCGGGAAGAGAATGACGACTGAACAGATGGTTCGGGTCCTCATGAAAGAGATGACTGAGCTGAAGAAGCGGGTGGCGGAGAAAGACGGGGAGGGGGGGCCGGAACGTCCGTCGGCTGGAGCAGCTCCAGGAGGAAGAGCCAAGAGGCCAAGGAGGGGACCAGCTGGGGGAGACGTCCCGGTTCCCTGTACCCCGCTCGAAGCGCCAATCCCAGTACCGGCGGAGGGGAATCCGATTCCTGTGGTGGTCACCCCGGTGTCCAATGAGGATATGCCGCCCGAGCTGGCGGCGCAACTTGCAGCGTGGTTGGGCGACAGTAGTGAGGGTGCCACGGCTGCCGAGGCCCATGCGCTGATGAAGCAATTGCGCGAGAAACGGGAGGCAGCCAAGGTGTCCGCGCCGGCTGCAGTAGTTGACAAGCCACGAGGGACGACTGCGACCGCGGATGCAGCGTCCGGTGCAGGTAAGCGGCCTTTGCCGATTGCGAGGGATGAGTCAGCACCCTCTCGTAGAGAACGGTTGGGTCAACATGTGCCTTTGGCAATTAAGGATAAGATTTGGGCGGGGGAATATGTGAACATCTTCTCGTTGCTTGTTGATCATTATGAGGTGGAGCATGTTAAGGGTCAGAAAGATCTTATGCATCCGAGTGTTTGGCGCGCAAAGATGGCCGCCTTTAAAGTGAATGAGAATATTGGCAATTGGGGCAATGCATGGGGAATTTTTACGTCGATCTTGGGGGAACGTAGGCCTGAGTTGCTTTCCGAGTTGCCGACATATCAGTCACGAATCATGGGGTACTCGACATCATACCAGGGTAACCATTGGTTCTGCTACGATAACCTTTTTAGAAAGGCTAAAGAGCATAATAAAAGCTTAACATGGGATTGTTATGATTCTTTGACATGGGATAAAATGAAGGAGACAGGTATGTTGAAAATGCCATTGGTCGGAAGTAATGTTGGCGAATCCTCCCGCCATTATGGGGGGACGCCCTTTCGTTCAGGTGCGAGTACCGACGATTACTCGAAATCTGCCGGCAATACAGGAAAAAGGGGTTTCTGCTTCAATTTCAACAGAGGTAAATGTACCAGGCCCCAGGGATCGTGTAAATTTAAACATGAATGTAGTGGGTGCGGGTCGTCCCATCCTGAGTCCACGTGCAGAGCCAAAACGGGTGATAACGGGGGGAGAGGAGGCGCCAAACAGGTCTAACGTAGTCCGAGGGGCGCCTTTACCTACCCCGATTGATACCTTGGCGATGATTCCCTGGCTCAGTGAATACCCGGATCGTACTTCTGCTGGGGTGCTGCGGAACGGATTTTCGTATGGTTTCCGCATCCCGGTAGGGGACTTTCAGGGTGTGGAGAAGTGTAAAAATCAACTTTCCGTCCTGCAGCATACGACCGTGGTTCAGGATAAGATCCGGAAAGAGGTTACCCGAGGTCGGGTCGCCGGCCCGTTTAGTGTACCCCCGGTACAGAATTTTGTTTGTTATCCTTTAGGGGTGGTCCCCAAGAAGGACCCGGGTGAGTTCCGACTGATTCATAATTTGTCAGCCCCACGTGGTCTTTCTGTAAACGATGCAATAGATCCTGAAGTGTGTTCGGTGCGGTACGCATCCTTCGATGAGGCCGTAGCCATTTTGAATCGCCTGGGGCCCGGGGCGCTGATGGCGAAGTCAGATATCGAGTCAGCGTTCCGGTTGCTCCCGGTACACCCAGACGACCAGCGTCTCCTGGGTTTCATGTTTCAGGGTTATTATTACATGGATAGGTGTATGCCGATGGGGTGCTCTATATCTTGTGCTTATTTCGAGAAATTCAGTAGTTTTATACAATGGGTCTTCACAAGGAAGACGGGTTTCCGGCATGTAATGCATTACCTGGATGATTTTCTGTTTCTGGGGGCAGCCGGGGATCTCGAATGTGGCCGGGCCTTGGCCGAGTTTTGTGTATTAATGAAGCAGTTTGGTGTGCCATTGGCTCCAGGTAAGACGGTGGGTCCTACGACTTGCCTCGAGTTTCTGGGGATCGAGCTAGACTCCAGAGAGGGTTGTTTTCGTTTGCCAACTGACAAAGTGGGGAAGTTCAGGGCAGCTCTGCAAGTGTGTCTAAATGGATCAAAAGTTACGCTGCATCAATTACAGCAGTTGGTGGGACAGTTGAATTTTGCACTAAGAGTTATACCGATGGCCCGCCCCTTTTCCCGTTCAATTGCCCAAGCTATGGTCGGCCTAAAGGAGGGCCATCATCGCACGAGACTATCGGCTGAGGTCCGCCAGGACGTGCGTATTTGGTTAGCATTTCTGGCGGACTTTAATGGTCGGGTCATCTGGAACAAACCAGCCGTGTCCTCTGAAGAGCTGGGGCTCTGGACAGATTCAGCAGGTAGCATAGGTTTTGGTGCCATCTTCGGCACAAAATGGTCGGCGCAAAGGTGGCCGACATGGTGGCATGACAATGGTCTGACAAGTAATATTGCTTTCCTGGAACTCTTCCCCATTTTTGTGGCCCTGAGAACCTGGCCAGAAGGGTTCAAAGATCACTCTGTGATATTTTGGTCTGACAATATGACCGTGGTTGAGTGCATCAACAGTCAGGCAGCACGATGTAAACTGATTTTAAGACTGCTTAAAGAAATTGTTTTACTGTGTATGCAACTGAATGTGCTATTCAGAGCAAAATATGTCCCAGGGGTAATGAATCAGGCGGCTGATGCACTGTCTCGTTTTCATATGCAGGCTTTCTCGGGTTTCCTTCCCTCAGCGGACCCAGAGCCGGCACCCTTTCCCGAAGCTCTCTGGTCTCTCGGTGCCCCGAACTTCGTCACCTCGTGGGAGAGAGTCTAGCACCAAGGACGAGGAAGGCATATGAAGGGGCGTTTCGGTCCTATTTAGCCTTTTTGGGGACTGATAGAGAGAGGCTTTGGGGCCACGAGGAATGGGTAGTGAATTTTCTGATGTCCTTACGTAGGGCTGGGAAATCGGTGGCTACGGCCCAGAGGCATCGTGCTGCTATTTCCTTTGTTGCCAGGGCTCATAGTATCCAGGACCCGACAGCGTCTTTCGTTGTACAAAAAGCGCTGCGTGGGTGGCAACGCCTTGAGGGTCGCAGAGTAGATGAGAGGCGCCCGATAGGTTTGGATAGGTTGGCCCAGTTGTTGGCTACACTCCCTGCCACATGTTCATCTCAGTTTGAGGCGGTGTTGTTCCGAGCCGCTTTTACGCTAGCATTTCACGGGGCGATGCGGGTAAGCGAACTGGTGGCAAGGAACAAACAGGATGTGGCGGGGGGTTTGTGCCAAGAACACGTTCAGATCAGAGGAGAGGCAATGACTGTCTCCTTTGTCAGGTCCAAGACCGATCAAGACGGGATGGGTGATTGCATAATCATACGCAGGATTCCCGGGTCCTCCATGTGTCCGGTAAAGTGTTTAGAAGATTACCTAGCACGAAGGGTGGCATTATGGGGGGGGACCTTGTTGAGACACGCTGACGCCACCCCACTGACAAGATTTCAGTTTCAGCGGGTGCTTGCGATGTCAATTGCCGCTGCGGGCTTGAACCCGGGCAAGTTTGGGACCCATTCCTTTCGGATAGGGGCTGCTACGGAAGCTACAGCCAGGGGTCTTAATGTTGAACAAGTGAAACGAGTGGGGCGTTGGTCCTCCAATTGTTATAAGAGGTATGTACGGTTGCACATGTTGTAAAGCTGTAACGATGTACTCACGCCTCTTGTTTTTGTTTGGTTTTCAGTTGCGCAAGCCTACGAGGCGGGGCGGACTATGCAGTCGACCCAACACCGGGCCAGCGGTCAGACATCACCGGCTGTGAAAAAGGAGGTGTGGGTCGTGGGCCACTCATACGTGAGGCGTGCCGCGGACGTATTCAAAGCAGGTGACATGATTCACGTAGCTGGGGAATACGGGTACAGGGTGTCCTTCTACGGAAGAGGCGGTCTCTGTATTGACCAGTTTCAAGCATTTTTCGAGGGTATGTTAGGGCGGACGAGGTCACCGCCGTCTATAGTCATAGTACACTTGGGGGGCAATGATTTGGTCACCACCGGTAGACGACTTCTCCTGGAGGCAATGCTTTCCACTGTAAGTTGGTTGGCGAGGAGAGTTCCGGGGTGCACAATTGCGTGGTCCCATATGATCCCACGAAAGGTGTGGCGGGGGGCTATTTCTATTCCTGCTTTGAATCAGTCTGTTAGAAAGCTTAATAACAAAGTGAGTAGGTTGTTCCGTTCCAGGACATTGCATTCTATTCCGCATGGCTGTATTAATGATGACAGTATGTATTTGGGGGATGGTGTGCATTTGTCTCGGGTGGGGAATGAGTTACTCATAGGAGACTTCTTAGCATGGTTGAAAACGTTAAAACATGACCTTTAGGTAGGAGCTTTGTGGGGGGTCCGGATAGCCGGTCAACTATCCGGCCTGTGGCGGTAAGGTCATGATCAGTGAGCAGTAATTGGAAGATCCCTATGAGTGGGCGTCACCCAACACGGATGGGAGCGCTCGGGAGAGGTGGCCTTTGGCCCCTCAACGGGGAGGCGGTCCCTTCTAAGGATGGGTCGCCGAAAGAAAAGGAAAGGCGGTCAAGGCCCCTTCCTGTGTAGGAGGGGTTACAGCCCCCTCCTGGGGAATTTCCCGGGGCCAGTGACGTCTGCGACGGCAGATGTGGTAAGTTGTGTGGGTTTGGGGGGAGGTCTACGCTACCTTCTAGATAACTCACACGAGTCCTCGAACGACCTTTAAGTGGCGTCGAGTTTAGTGGGGCCCCCGTCAAGTCAAGGGAAATTGGTAGTTGCACTTGAGGTACGCCTCAGTGCTGTCGCCCCTCCCCAGTGGGGGGGGGTATTTCTGGTTAGGGATCTTGACACCGGTTACGACCTTGCCGTTGGCCCTTAAACGTTAGGATGTACAATTTCAAAATTTCAAGAAAATGTTTTGTAGGTTGTTAGTTCGGCTAGGAGAACCTCTGTATTAGAGAATCTGTTAAGGTTAGCCAAACATCGCAATGTGGTAATGAAATTGTACATTAATATGAAACTGTTAATGTTTTAATTTTTTGTTTTAATAAATACGGCCGGGGAGGGTCACTCCCTCCCTCTTCCAAAAACTTCAAGAACTGTCTCCGGTTTCCCTCCTTTGGGGATTGTGTTGAGAGGGGGTGGCGGGTATCTCAGCCATATGGAAAGGGGCGACCACTCGGTCCCCCCGAACGTATGGCAGAGTACCTCGATCCCCCCGGGAAGCCATTTTGGGCGGGAGGCGCGTCTCGGCTGGTATGCCCGAAGCGGCGTAGCCGGGGCGCGCTTGTTCCCGCCCTAGAGTGGGCTGGCCTAGACACTGACGCGGCTGGCCACGCCCTCGGGGCAGGCAGGGGCGGGTTTACGCCCGCCCTGAAGACGGATAAAAAGGGACGCAAGACCAGAAGGCATCCTCTTGTTCCTGTGCTCTGAAGCTGCACCTCCTCGCTGCACGTGAGCTCGAGACGGAACGAAGAGCCAATTTTGAGCGTTATAATCTTTTCTTTTGACTTACAGTTACTCTGTCGGAGAAATGCCCAAGAAAGGCGGGAAGAGAATGACGACTGAACAGATGGTTCGGGTCCTCATGAAAGAGATGACTGAGCTGAAGAAGCGGGTGGCGGAGAAAGACGGGGAGGGGGGGCCGGAACGTCCGTCGGCTGGAGCAGCTCCAGGAGGAAGAGCCAAGAGGCCAAGGAGGGGACCAGCTGGGGGAGACGTCCCGGTTCCCTGTACCCCGCTCGAAGCGCCAATCCCAGTACCGGCGGAGGGGAATCCGATTCCTGTGGTGGTCACCCCGGTGTCCAATGAGGATATGCCGCCCGAGCTGGCGGCGCAACTTGCAGCGTGGTTGGGCGACAGTAGTGAGGGCGCCACGGCTGCCGAGGCCCATGCGCTGATGAAGCAATTGCGCGAGAAACGGGAGGCAGCCAAGGTGTCCGCGCCGGCTGCAGTAGTTGACAAGCCACGAGGGACGACTGCGACCGCGGATGCAGCGTCCGGTGCAGGTAAGCGGCCTTTGCCGATTGCGAGGGATGAGTCAGCACCCTCTCGTAGAGAACGGTTGGGTCAACATGTGCCTTTGGCAATTAAGGATAAGATTTGGGCGGGGGAATATGTGAACATCTTCTCGTTGCTTGTTGATCATTATGAGGTGGAGCATGTTAAGGGTCAGAAAGATCTTATGCATCCGAGTGTTTGGCGCGCAAAGATGGCCGCCTTTAAAGTGAATGAGAATATTGGCAATTGGGGCAATGCATGGGGAATTTTTACGTCGATCTTGGGGGAACGTAGGCCTGAGTTGCTTTCCGAGTTGCCGACATATCAGTCACGAATCATGGGGTACTCGACATCATACCAGGGTAACCATTGGTTCTGCTACGATAACCTTTTTAGAAAGGCTAAAGAGCATAATAAAAGCTTAACATGGGATTGTTATGATTCTTTGACATGGGATAAAATGAAGGAGACAGGTATGTTGAAAATGCCATTGGTCGGAAGTAATGTTGGCGAATCCTCCCGCCATTATGGGGGGACGCCCTTTCGTTCAGGTGCGAGTACCGACGATTACTCGAAATCTGCCGGCAATACAGGAAAAAGGGGTTTCTGCTTCAATTTCAACAGAGGTAAATGTACCAGGCCCCAGGGATCGTGTAAATTTAAACATGAATGTAGTGGGTGCGGGTCGTCCCATCCTGAGTCCACGTGCAGAGCCAAAACGGGTGATAACGGGGGGAGAGGAGGCGCCAAACAGGTCTAACGTAGTCCGAGGGGCGCCTTTACCTACCCCGATTGATACCTTGGCGATGATTCCCTGGCTCAGTGAATACCCGGATCGTACTTCTGCTGGGGTGCTGCGGAACGGATTTTCGTATGGTTTCCGCATCCCGGTAGGGGACTTTCAGGGTGTGGAGAAGTGTAAAAATCAACTTTCCGTCCTGCAGCATACGACCGTGGTTCAGGATAAGATCCGGAAAGAGGTTACCCGAGGTCGGGTCGCCGGCCCGTTTAGTGTACCCCCGGTACAGAATTTTGTTTGTTCTCCTTTAGGGGTGGTCCCCAAGAAGGACCCGGGTGAGTTCCGACTGATTCATAATTTGTCAGCCCCACGTGGTCTTTCTGTAAACGATGCAATAGATCCTGAAGTGTGTTCGGTGCGGTACGCATCCTTCGATGAGGCCGTAGCCATTTTGAATCGCCTGGGGCCCGGGGCGCTGATGGCGAAGTCAGATATCGAGTCAGCGTTCCGGTTGCTCCCGGTACACCCAGACGACCAGCGTCTCCTGGGTTTCATGTTTCAGGGTTATTATTACATGGATAGGTGTATGCCGATGGGGTGCTCTATATCTTGTGCTTATTTCGAGAAATTCAGTAGTTTTATACAATGGGTCTTCACAAGGAAGACGGGTTTCCGGCATGTAATGCATTACCTGGATGATTTTCTGTTTCTGGGGGCAGCCGGGGATCTCGAATGTGGCCGGGCCTTGGCCGAGTTTTGTGTATTAATGAAGCAGTTTGGTGTGCCATTGGCTCCAGGTAAGACGGTGGGTCCTACGACTTGCCTCGAGTTTCTGGGGATCGAGCTAGACTCCAGAGAGGGTTGTTTTCGTTTGCCAACTGACAAAGTGGGGAAGTTCAGGGCAGCTCTGCAAGTGTGTCTAAATGGATCTAAAGTTACGCTGCATCAATTACAGCAGTTGGTGGGACAGTTGAATTTTGCACTAAGAGTTATACCGATGGCCCGCCCCTTTTCCCGTTCAATTGCCCAAGCTATGGTCGGCCTAAAGGAGGGCCATCATCGCACGAGACTATCGGCTGAGGTCCGCCAGGACGTGCGTATTTGGTTAGCATTTCTGGCGGACTTTAATGGTCGGGTCATCTGGAACAAACCAGCCGTGTCCTCTGAAGAGCTGGGGCTCTGGACAGATTCAGCAGGTAGCATAGGTTTTGGTGCCATCTTCGGCACAAAATGGTCGGCACAAAGGTGGCCGACATGGTGGCATGACAATGGTCTGACAAGTAATATTGCTTTCCTGGAACTCTTCCCCATTTTTGTGGCCCTGAGAACCTGGCCAGAAGGGTTCAAAGATCACTCTGTGATATTTTGGTCTGACAATATGACCGTGGTTGAGTGCATCAACAGTCAGGCAGCACGATGTAAACTGATTTTCAGACTGCTTAAAGAAATTGTTTTACTGTGTATGCAACTGAATGTGCTATTCAGAGCAAAACATGTCCCAGGGGTAATGAATCAGGCGGCTGATGCACTGTCTCGTTTTCATATGCAGGCTTTCTCGGGTTTCCTTCCCTCAGCGGACCCAGAGCCGGCACCCTTTCCCGAAGCTCTCTGGTCTCTCGGTGCCCCAAACTTCGTCACCTCGTGGGAGAGAGTCTAGCACCAAGGACGAGGAAGGCCTATGAAGGGGCGTTTCGGTCCTATTTAGCCTTTTTGGGGACTGATAGAGAGAGGCTTTGGGGCCACGAGGAATGGGTAGTGAATTTTCTGATGTCCTTACGTAGGGCTGGGAAATCGGTGGCTACGGCCCAGAGGCATCGTGCTGCTATTTCCTTTGTTGCCAGGGCTCATAGTATCCAGGACCCGACAGCGTCTTTCGTTGTACAAAAAGCGCTGCGTGGGTGGCAACGCCTTGAGGGTCGCAGAGTAGATGAGAGGCGCCCGATAGGTTTGGATAGGTTGGCCCAGTTGTTGGCTACACTCCCTGCCACATGTTCATCTCAGTTTGAGGCGGTGTTGTTCCGAGCCGCTTTTACGCTAGCATTTCACGGGGCGATGCGGGTAAGCGAACTGGTGGCAAGGAACAAACAGGATGTGGCGGGGGGTTTGTGCCAAGAACACGTTCAGATCAGAGGAGAGGCAATGACTGTCTCCTTTGTCAGGTCCAAGACCGATCAAGACGGGATGGGTGATTGCATAATCATACGCAGGATTCCCGGGTCCTCCATGTGTCCGGTAAAGTGTTTAGAAGATTACCTAGCACGAAGGGTGGCATTATGGGGGGGGACCTTGTTGAGACACGCTGACGCCACCCCACTGACAAGATTTCAGTTTCAGCGGGTGCTTGCGATGTCAATTGCCGCTGCGGGCTTGAACCCGGGCGAGTTTGGGACCCATTCCTTTCGGATAGGGGCTGCTACGGAAGCTACAGCCAGGGGTCTTAATGTTGAACAAGTGAAACGAGTGGGGCGTTGGTCCTCCAATTGTTATAAGAGGTATGTACGGTTGCACATGTTGTAAAGCTGTAACGATGTACTCACGCCTCTTGTTTTTGTTTGGTTTTCAGTTGCGCAAGCCTACGAGGCGGGGCGGACTATGCAGTCGACCCAACACCGGGCCAGCGGTCAGACATCACCGGCTGTGAAAAAGGAGGTGTGGGTCGTGGGCCACTCATACGTGAGGCGTGCCGCGGACGTATTCAAAGCAGGTGACATGATTCACGTAGCTGGGGAATACGGGTACAGGGTGTCCTTCTACGGAAGAGGCGGTCTCTGTATTGACCAGTTTCAAGCATTTTTCGAGGGTATGTTAGGGCGGACGAGGTCACCGCCGTCTATAGTCATAGTACACTTGGGGGGCAATGATTTGGTCACCACCGGTAGACGACTTCTCCTGGAGGCAATGCTTTCCACTGTAAGTTGGTTGGCGAGGAGAGTTCCGGGGTGCACAATTGCGTGGTCCCATATGATCCCACGAAAGGTGTGGCGGGGGGCTATTTCTATTCCTGCTTTGAATCAGTCTGTTAGAAAGCTTAATAACAAAGTGAGTAGGTTGTTCCGTTCCAGGACATTGCATTCTATTCCGCATGGCTGTATTAATGATGACAGTATGTATTTGGGGGATGGTGTGCATTTGTCTCGGGTGGGGAATGAGTTACTCATAGGAGACTTCTTAGCATGGTTGAAAACGTTAAAACATGACCTTTAGGTAGGAGCTTTGTGGGGGGTCCGGATAGCCGGTCAACTATCCGGCCTGTGGCGGTAAGGTCATGATCGGTGAGCAGTAATTGGAAGATCCCTATGAGTGGGCGTCACCCAACACGGATGGGAGCGCTCGGGAGAGGTGGCCTTTGGCCCCTCAACGGGGAGGCGGTCCCTTCTAAGGATGGGTCGCCGAAAGAAAAGGAAAGGCGGTCAAGGCCCCTTCCTGTGTAGGAGGGGTTACAGCCCCCTCCTGGGGAATTTCCCGGGGCCAGTGACGTCTGCGACGGCAGATGTGGTAAGTTGTGTGGGTTTGGGGGGAGGTCTACGCTACCTTCTAGATAACTCACACGAGTCCTCGAACGACCTTTAAGTGGCGTCGAGTTTAGTGGGGCCCCCGTCAAGTCAAGGGAAATTGGTAGTTGCACTTGAGGTACGCCTCAGTGCTGTCGCCCCTCCCCAGTGGGGGGGGGGTATTTCTGGTTAGGGATCTTGACACCGGTTACGACCTTGCCGTTGGCCCTTAAACGTTAGGATGTACAATTTCAAAATTTCAAGAAAATGTTTTGTAGGTTGTTAGTTCGGCTAGGAGAACCTCTGTATTAGAGAATCTGTTAAGGTTAGCCAAACATCGCAATGTGGTAATGAAATTGTACATTAATATGAAACTGTTAATGTTTTAATTTTTTGTTTTAATAAATACGGCCGGGGAGGGTCACTCCCTCCCTCTTCCAAAAACTTCAAGAACTGTCTCCGGTTTCCCTCCTTTGGGGATTGTGTTGAGAGGGGGTGGCGGGTATCTCAGCCATATGGAAAGGGGCGACCACTCGGTCCCCCCGAACGTATGGCAGAGTACCTCGATCCCCCCGGGAAGCCATTTTGGGCGGGAGGCGCGTCTCGGCTGGTATGCCCGAAGCGGCGTAGCCGGGGCGCGCTTGTTCCCGCCCTGGAGTGGGCTGGCCTAGACACTGACGCGGCTGGCCACGCCCTCGGGGCAGGCAGGGGCGGGTTTACGCCCGCCCTGAAGACGGATAAAAAGG
Organism: Lissotriton vulgaris; assembly: GCF_964263255.1. Classification (NCBI taxonomy): domain Eukaryota; kingdom Metazoa; phylum Chordata; class Amphibia; order Caudata; family Salamandridae; genus Lissotriton; species Lissotriton vulgaris. Next base: position 186,133 of record NW_028241264.1, read on the forward strand.
GACGCAAGACCAGAAGGCATCCTCTTGTTCCTGTGCTCTGAAGCTGCACCTCCTCGCTGCACGTGAGCTCGAGACGGAACGAAGAGCCAATTTTGACCCACCCACCAGCCCCTGAAGACAGCGAGTGGTTTTAAATAAAGTTTGATTGGTAATTCTGATTTTCGTTTACAGGTTGCGGTATTATCCTGAAGATTTTGAGTATGCAATAAAGAATGATCGTTTTGTGTTATGTTTTGCAAATAAAGTAATTCTGCTTTAGTGTTCATCAGTAGGCATGCTTTGAATAAAGTTGTGGTTGCTACTGTCTGTTATATTTAGTCTTTAGTTATTTAGTTATCATTGTCGTATTTATTTTGGTCGGGCGGTAAGGTCATGATCGGTGAGCAGTAATTGGAAGATCCCTATGAGTGGGCGTCACCCAACACGGATGGGAGCGCTCGGGAGAGGTGGCCTTTGGCCCCTCAACGGGGAGGCGGTCCCTTCTAAGGATGGGTCGCCGAAAGAAAAGGAAAGGCGGTCAAGGCCCCTTCCTGTGTAGGAGGGGTTACAGCCCCCTCCTGGGGAATTTCCCGGGGCCAGTGACGTCTGCGACGGCAGATGTGGTAAGTTGTGTGGGTTTGGGGGGAGGTCTACGCTACCTTCTAGATAACTCACACGAGTCCTCGAACGACCTTTAAGTGGCGTCGAGTTTAGTGGGGCCCCCGTCAAGTCAAGGGAAATTGGTAGTTGCACTTGAGGTACGCCTCAGTGCTGTCGCCCCTCCCCAGTGGGGGGGGGTATTTCTGGTTAGGGATCTTGACACCGGTTACGACCTTGCCGTTGGCCCTTAAACGTTAGGATGTACAATTTCAAAATTTCAAGAAAATGTTTTGTAGGTTGTTAGTTCGGCTAGGAGAACCTCTGTATTAGAGAATCTGTTAAGGTTAGCCAAACATCGCAATGTGGTAATGAAATTGTACATTAATATGAAACTGTTAATGTTTTAATTTTTTGTTTTAATAAATACGGCCGGGGAGGGTCACTCCCTCCCTCTTCCAAAAACTTCAAGAACTGTCTCCGGTTTCCCTCCTTTGGGGATTGTGTTGAGAGGGGGTGGCGGGTATCTCAGCCATATGGAAAGGGGCGACCACTCGGTCCCCCCGAACGTATGGCAGAGTACCTCGATCCCCCCGGGAAGCCATTTTGGGCGGGAGGCGCGTCTCGGCTGGTATGCCCGAAGCGGCGTAGCCGGGGCGCGCTTGTTCCCGCCCTAGAGTGGGCTGGCCTAGACACTGACGCGGCTGGCCACGCCCTCGGGGCAGGCAGGGGCGGGTTTACGCCCGCCCTGAAGACGGATAAAAAGGGACGCAAGACCAGAAGGCATCCTCTTGTTCCTGTGCTCTGAAGCTGCACCTCCTCGCTGCACGTGAGCTCGAGACGGAACGAAGAGCCAATTTTGAGCGTTATAATCTTTTCTTTTGACTTACAGTTACTCTGTCGGAGAAATGCCCAAGAAAGGCGGGAAGAGAATGACGACTGAACAGATGGTTCGGGTCCTCATGAAAGAGATGACTGAGCTGAAGAAGCGGGTGGCGGAGAAAGACGGGGAGGGGGGGCCGGAACGTCCGTCGGCTGGAGCAGCTCCAGGAGGAAGAGCCAAGAGGCCAAGGAGGGGACCAGCTGGGGGAGACGTCCCGGTTCCCTGTACCCCGCTCGAAGCGCCAATCCCAGTACCGGCGGAGGGGAATCCGATTCCTGTGGTGGTCACCCCGGTGTCCAATGAGGATATGCCGCCCGAGCTGGCGGCGCAACTTGCAGCGTGGTTGGGCGACAGTAGTGAGGGCGCCACGGCTGCCGAGGCCCATGCGCTGATGAAGCAATTGCGCGAGAAACGGGAGGCAGCCAAGGTGTCCGCGCCGGCTGCAGTAGTTGACAAGCCACGAGGGACGACTGCGACCGCGGATGCAGCGTCCGGTGCAGGTAAGCGGCCTTTGCCGATTGCGAGGGATGAGTCAGCACCCTCTCGTAGAGAACGGTTGGGTCAACATGTGCCTTTGGCAATTAAGGATAAGATTTGGGCGGGGGAATATGTGAACATCTTCTCGTTGCTTGTTGATCATTATGAGGTGGAGCATGTTAAGGGTCAGAAAGATCTTATGCATCCGAGTGTTTGGCGCGCAAAGATGGCCGCCTTTAAAGTGAATGAGAATATTGGCAATTGGGGCAATGCATGGGGAATTTTTACGTCGATCTTGGGGGAACGTAGGCCTGAGTTGCTTTCCGAGTTGCCGACATATCAGTCACGAATCATGGGGTACTCGACATCATACCAGGGTAACCATTGGTTCTGCTACGATAACCTTTTTAGAAAGGCTAAAGAGCATAATAAAAGCTTAACATGGGATTGTTATGATTCTTTGACATGGGATAAAATGAAGGAGACAGGTATGTTGAAAATGCCATTGGTCGGAAGTAATGTTGGCGAATCCTCCCGCCATTATGGGGGGACGCCCTTTCGTTCAGGTGCGAGTACCGACGATTACTCGAAATCTGCCGGCAATACAGGAAAAAGGGGTTTCTGCTTCAATTTCAACAGAGGTAAATGTACCAGGCCCCAGGGATCGTGTAAATTTAAACATGAATGTAGTGGGTGCGGGTCGTCCCATCCTGAGTCCACGTGCAGAGCCAAAACGGGTGATAACGGGGGGAGAGGAGGCGCCAAACAGGTCTAACGTAGTCCGAGGGGCGCCTTTACCTACCCCGATTGATACCTTGGCGATGATTCCCTGGCTCAGTGAATACCCGGATCGTACTTCTGCTGGGGTGCTGCGGAACGGATTTTCGTATGGTTTCCGCATCCCGGTAGGGGACTTTCAGGGTGTGGAGAAGTGTAAAAATCAACTTTCCGTCCTGCAGCATACGACCGTGGTTCAGGATAAGATCCGGAAAGAGGTTACCCGAGGTCGGGTCGCCGGCCCGTTTAGTGTACCCCCGGTACAGAATTTTGTTTGTTCTCCTTTAGGGGTGGTCCCCAAGAAGGACCCGGGTGAGTTCCGACTGATTCATAATTTGTCAGCCCCACGTGGTCTTTCTGTAAACGATGCAATAGATCCTGAAGTGTGTTCGGTGCGGTACGCATCCTTCGATGAGGCCGTAGCCATTTTGAATCGCCTGGGGCCCGGGGCGCTGATGGCGAAGTCAGATATCGAGTCAGCGTTCCGGTTGCTCCCGGTACACCCAGACGACCAGCGTCTCCTGGGTTTCATGTTTCAGGGTTATTATTACATGGATAGGTGTATGCCGATGGGGTGCTCTATATCTTGTGCTTATTTCGAGAAATTCAGTAGTTTTATACAATGGGTCTTCACAAGGAAGACGGGTTTCCGGCATGTAATGCATTACCTGGATGATTTTCTGTTTCTGGGGGCAGCCGGGGATCTCGAATGTGGCCGGGCCTTGGCCGAGTTTTGTGTATTAATGAAGCAGTTTGGTGTGCCATTGGCTCCAGGTAAGACGGTGGGTCCTACGACTTGCCTCGAGTTTCTGGGGATCGAGCTAGACTCCAGAGAGGGTTGTTTTCGTTTGCCAACTGACAAAGTGGGGAAGTTCAGGGCAGCTCTGCAAGTGTGTCTAAATGGATCTAAAGTTACGCTGCATCAATTACAGCAGTTGGTGGGACAGTTGAATTTTGCACTAAGAGTTATACCGATGGCCCGCCCCTTTTCCCGTTCAATTGCCCAAGCTATGGTCGGCCTAAAGGAGGGCCATCATCGCACGAGACTATCGGCTGAGGTCCGCCAGGACGTGCGTATTTGGTTAGCATTTCTGGCGGACTTTAATGGTCGGGTCATCTGGAACAAACCAGCCGTGTCCTCTGAAGAGCTGGGGCTCTGGACAGATTCAGCAGGTAGCATAGGTTTTGGTGCCATCTTCGGCACAAAATGGTCGGCACAAAGGTGGCCGACATGGTGGCATGACAATGGTCTGACAAGTAATATTGCTTTCCTGGAACTCTTCCCCATTTTTGTGGCCCTGAGAACCTGGCCAGAAGGGTTCAAAGATCACTCTGTGATATTTTGGTCTGACAATATGACCGTGGTTGAGTGCATCAACAGTCAGGCAGCACGATGTAAACTGATTTTAAGACTGCTTAAAGAAATTGTTTTACTGTGTATGCAACTGAATGTGCTATTCAGAGCAAAACATGTCCCAGGGGTAATGAATCAGGCGGCTGATGCACTGTCTCGTTTTCATATGCAGGCTTTCTCGGGTTTCCTTCCCTCAGCGGACCCAGAGCCGGCACCCTTTCCCGAAGCTCTCTGGTCTCTCGGTGCCCCGAACTTCGTCACCTCGTGGGAGAGAGTCTAGCACCAAGGACGAGGAAGGCATATGAAGGGGCGTTTCGGTCCTATTTAGCCTTTTTGGGGACTGATAGAGAGAGGCTTTGGGGCCACGAGGAATGGGTAGTGAATTTTCTGATGTCCTTACGTAGGGCTGGCAAATCGGTGGCTACGGCCCAGAGGCATCGTGCTGCTATTTCCTTTGTTGCCAGGGCTCATAGTATCCAGGACCCGACAGCGTCTTTCGTTGTACAAAAAGCGCTGCGTGGGTGGCAACGCCTTGAGGGTCGCAGAGTAGATGAGAGGCGCCCGATAGGTTTGGATAGGTTGGCCCAGTTGTTGGCTACACTCCCTGCCACATGTTCATCTCAGTTTGAGGCGGTGTTGTTCCGAGCCGCTTTTACGCTAGCATTTCACGGGGCGATGCGGGTAAGCGAACTGGTGGCAAGGAACAAACAGGATGTGGCGGGGGGTTTGTGCCAAGAACACGTTCAGATCAGAGGAGAGGCAATGACTGTCTCCTTTGTCAGGTCCAAGACCGATCAAGACGGGATGGGTGATTGCATAATCATACGCAGGATTCCCGGGTCCTCCATGTGTCCGGTAAAGTGTTTAGAAGATTACCTAGCACGAAGGGTGGCATTATGGGGGGGGACCTTGTTGAGACACGCTGACGCCACCCCACTGACAAGATTTCAGTTTCAGCGGGTGCTTGCGATGTCAATTGCCGCTGCGGGCTTGAACCCGGGCGAGTTTGGGACCCATTCCTTTCGGATAGGGGCTGCTACGGAAGCTACAGCCAGGGGTCTTAATGTTGAACAAGTGAAACGAGTGGGGCGTTGGTCCTCCAATTGTTATAAGAGGTATGTACGGTTGCACATGTTGTAAAGCTGTAACGATGTACTCACGCCTCTTGTTTTTGTTTGGTTTTCAGTTGCGCAAGCCTACGAGGCGGGGCGGACTATGCAGTCGACCCAACACCGGGCCAGCGGTCAGACATCACCGGCTGTGAAAAAGGAGGTGTGGGTCGTGGGCCACTCATACGTGAGGCGTGCCGCGGACGTATTCAAAGCAGGTGACACGATTCACGTAGCTGGGGAATACGGGTACAGGGTGTCCTTCTACGGAAGAGGCGGTCTCTGTATTGACCAGTTTCAAGCATTTTTCGAGGGTATGTTAGGGCGGACGAGGTCACCGCCGTCTATAGTCATAGTACACTTGGGGGGCAATGATTTGGTCACCACCGGTAGACGACTTCTCCTGGAGGCAATGCTTTCCACTGTAAGTTGGTTGGCGAGGAGAGTTCCGGGGTGCACAATTGCGTGGTCCCATATGATCCCACGAAAGGTGTGGCGGGGGGCTATTTCTATTCCTGCTTTGAATCAGTCTGTTAGAAAGCTTAATAACAAAGTGAGTAGGTTGTTCCGTTCCAGGACATTGCATTCTATTCCGCATGGCTGTATTAATGATGACAGTATGTATTTGGGGGATGGTGTGCATTTGTCTCGGGTGGGGAATGAGTTACTCATAGGAGACTTCTTAGCATGGTTGAAAACGTTAAAACATGACCTTTAGGTAGGAGCTTTGTGGGGGGTCCGGATAGCCGGTCAACTATCCGGCCTGTGGCGGTAAGGTCATGATCGGTGAGCAGTAATTGGAAGATCCCTATGAGTGGGCGTCACCCAACACGGATGGGAGCGCTCGGGAGAGGTGGCCTTTGGCCCCTCAACGGGGAGGCGGTCCCTTCTAAGGATGGGTCGCCGAAAGAAAAGGAAAGGCGGTCAAGGCCCCTTCCTGTGTAGGAGGGGTTACAGCCCCCTCCTGGGGAATTTCCCGGGGCCAGTGACGTCTGCGACGGCAGATGTGGTAAGTTGTGTGGGTTTGGGGGGAGGTCTACGCTACCTTCTAGATAACTCACACGAGTCCTCGAACGACCTTTAAGTGGCGTCGAGTTTAGTGGGGCCCCCGTCAAGTCAAGGGAAATTGGTAGTTGCACTTGAGGTACGCCTCAGTGCTGTCGCCCCTCCCCAGTGGGGGGGGGGTATTTCTGGTTAGGGATCTTGACACCGGTTACGACCTTGCCGTTGGCCCTTAAACGTTAGGATGTACAATTTCAAAATTTCAAGAAAATGTTTTGTAGGTTGTTAGTTCGGCTAGGAGAACCTCTGTATTAGAGAATCTGTTAAGGTTAGCCAAACATCGCAATGTGGTAATGAAATTGTACATTAATATGAAACTGTTAATGTTTTAATTTTTTGTTTTAATAAATACGGCCGGGGAGGGTCACTCCCTCCCTCTTCCAAAAACTTCAAGAACTGTCTCCGGTTTCCCTCCTTTGGGGATTGTGTTGAGAGGGGGTGGCGGGTATCTCAGCCATATGGAAAGGGGCGACCACTCGGTCCCCCCGAACGTATGGCAGAGTACCTCGATCCCCCCGGGAAGCCATTTTGGGCGGGAGGCGCGTCTCGGCTGGTATGCCCGAAGCGGCGTAGCCGGGGCGCGCTTGTTCCCGCCCTAGAGTGGGCTGGCCTAGACACTGACGCGGCTGGCCACGCCCTCGGGGCAGGCAGGGGCGGGTTTACGCCCGCCCTGAAGACGGATAAAAAGGGACGCAAGACCAGAAGGCATCCTCTTGTTCCTGTGCTCTGAAGCTGCACCTCCTCGCTGCACGTGAGCTCGAGACGGAACGAAGAGCCAATTTTGACCCACCCACCAGCCCCTGAAGACAGCGAGTGGTTTTAAATAAAGTTTGATTGGTAATTCTGATTTTCGTTTACAGGTTGCGGTATTATCCTGAAGATTTTGAGTATGCAATAAAGAATGATCGTTTTGTGTTATGTTTTGCAAATAAAGTAATTCTGCTTTAGTGTTCATCAGTAGGCATGCTTTGAATAAAGTTGTGGTTGCTACTGTCTGTTATATTTAGTCTTTAGTTATTTAGTTATCATTGTCGTATTTATTTTGGTCGGGCGGTAAGGTCATGATCGGTGAGCAGTAATTGGAAGATCCCTATGAGTGGGCGTCACCCAACACGGATGGGAGCGCTCGGGAGAGGTGGCCTTTGGCCCCTCAACGGGGAGGCGGTCCCTTCTAAGGATGGGTCGCCGAAAGAAAAGGAAAGGCGGTCAAGGCCCCTTCCTGTGTAGGAGGGGTTACAGCCCCCTCCTGGGGAATTTCCCGGGGCCAGTGACGTCTGCGACGGCAGATGTGGTAAGTTGTGTGGGTTTGGGGGGAGGTCTACGCTACCTTCTAGATAACTCACACGAGTCCTCGAACGACCTTTAAGTGGCGTCGAGTTTAGTGGGGCCCCCGTCAAGTCAAGGGAAATTGGTAGTTGCACTTGAGGTACGCCTCAGTGCTGTCGCCCCTCCCCAGTGGGGGGGGGTATTTCTGGTTAGGGATCTTGACACCGGTTACGACCTTGCCGTTGGCCCTTAAACGTTAGGATGTACAATTTCAAAATTTCAAGAAAATGTTTTGTAGGTTGTTAGTTCGGCTAGGAGAACCTCTGTATTAGAGAATCTGTTAAGGTTAGCCAAACATCGCAATGTGGTAATGAAATTGTACATTAATATGAAACTGTTAATGTTTTAATTTTTTGTTTTAATAAATACGGCCGGGGAGGGTCACTCCCTCCCTCTTCCAAAAACTTCAAGAACTGTCTCCGGTTTCCCTCCTTTGGGGATTGTGTTGAGAGGGGGTGGCGGGTATCTCAGCCATATGGAAAGGGGCGACCACTCGGTCCCCCCGAACGTATGGCAGAGTACCTCGATCCCCCCGGGAAGCCATTTTGGGCGGGAGGCGCGTCTCGGCTGGTATGCCCGAAGCGGCGTAGCCGGGGCGCGCTTGTTCCCGCCCTAGAGTGGGCTGGCCTAGACACTGACGCGGCTGGCCACGCCCTCGGGGCAGGCAGGGGCGGGTTTACGCCCGCCCTGAAGACGGATAAAAAGGGACGCAAGACCAGAAGGCATCCTCTTGTTCCTGTGCTCTGAAGCTGCACCTCCTCGCTGCACGTGAGCTCGAGACGGAACGAAGAGCCAATTTTGAGCGTTATAATCTTTTCTTTTGACTTACAGTTACTCTGTCGGAGAAATGCCCAAGAAAGGCGGGAAGAGAATGACGACTGAACAGATGGTTCGGGTCCTCATGAAAGAGATGACTGAGCTGAAGAAGCGGGTGGCGGAGAAAGACGGGGAGGGGGGGCCGGAACGTCCGTCGGCTGGAGCAGCTCCAGGAGGAAGAGCCAAGAGGCCAAGGAGGGGACCAGCTGGGGGAGACGTCCCGGTTCCCTGTACCCCGCTCGAAGCGCCAATCCCAGTACCGGCGGAGGGGAATCCGATTCCTGTGGTGGTCACCCCGGTGTCCAATGAGGATATGCCGCCCGAGCTGGCGGCGCAACTTGCAGCGTGGTTGGGCGACAGTAGTGAGGGCGCCACGGCTGCCGAGGCCCATGCGCTGATGAAGCAATTGCGCGAGAAACGGGAGGCAGCCAAGGTGTCCGCGCCGGCTGCAGTAGTTGACAAGCCACGAGGGACGACTGCGACCGCGGATGCAGCGTCCGGTGCAGGTAAGCGGCCTTTGCCGATTGCGAGGGATGAGTCAGCACCCTCTCGTAGAGAACGGTTGGGTCAACATGTGCCTTTGGCAATTAAGGATAAGATTTGGGCGGGGGAATATGTGAACATCTTCTCGTTGCTTGTTGATCATTATGAGGTGGAGCATGTTAAGGGTCAGAAAGATCTTATGCATCCGAGTGTTTGGCGCGCAAAGATGGCCGCCTTTAAAGTGAATGAGAATATTGGCAATTGGGGCAATGCATGGGGAATTTTTACGTCGATCTTGGGGGAACGTAGGCCTGAGTTGCTTTCCGAGTTGCCGACATATCAGTCACGAATCATGGGGTACTCGACATCATACCAGGGTAACCATTGGTTCTGCTACGATAACCTTTTTAGAAAGGCTAAAGAGCATAATAAAAGCTTAACATGGGATTGTTATGATTCTTTGACATGGGATAAAATGAAGGAGACAGGTATGTTGAAAATGCCATTGGTCGGAAGTAATGTTGGCGAATCCTCCCGCCATTATGGGGGGACGCCCTTTCGTTCAGGTGCGAGTACCGACGATTACTCGAAATCTGCCGGCAATACAGGAAAAAGGGGTTTCTGCTTCAATTTCAACAGAGGTAAATGTACCAGGCCCCAGGGATCGTGTAAATTTAAACATGAATGTAGTGGGTGCGGGTCGTCCCATCCTGAGTCCACGTGCAGAGCCAAAACGGGTGATAACGGGGGGAGAGGAGGCGCCAAACAGGTCTAACGTAGTCCGAGGGGCGCCTTTACCTACCCCGATTGATACCTTGGCGATGATTCCCTGGCTCAGTGAATACCCGGATCGTACTTCTGCTGGGGTGCTGCGGAACGGATTTTCGTATGGTTTCCGCATCCCGGTAGGGGACTTTCAGGGTGTGGAGAAGTGTAAAAATCAACTTTCCGTCCTGCAGCATACGACCGTGGTTCAGGATAAGATCCGGAAAGAGGTTACCCGAGGTCGGGTCGCCGGCCCGTTTAGTGTACCCCCGGTACAGAATTTTGTTTGTTCTCCTTTAGGGGTGGTCCCCAAGAAGGACCCGGGTGAGTTCCGACTGATTCATAATTTGTCAGCCCCACGTGGTCTTTCTGTAAACGATGCAATAGATCCTGAAGTGTGTTCGGTGCGGTACGCATCCTTCGATGAGGCCGTAGCCATTTTGAATCGCCTGGGGCCCGGGGCGCTGATGGCGAAGTCAGATATCGAGTCAGCGTTCCGGTTGCTCCCGGTACACCCAGACGACCAGCGTCTCCTGGGTTTCATGTTTCAGGGTTATTATTACATGGATAGGTGTATGCCGATGGGGTGCTCTATATCTTGTGCTTATTTCGAGAAATTCAGTAGTTTTATACAATGGGTCTTCACAAGGAAGACGGGTTTCCGGCATGTAATGCATTACCTGGATGATTTTCTGTTTCTGGGGGCAGCCGGGGATCTCGAATGTGGCCGGGCCTTGGCCGAGTTTTGTGTATTAATGAAGCAGTTTGGTGTGCCATTGGCTCCAGGTAAGACGGTGGGTCCTACGACTTGCCTCGAGTTTCTGGGGATCGAGCTAGACTCCAGAGAGGGTTGTTTTCGTTTGCCAACTGACAAAGTGGGGAAGTTCAGGGCAGCTCTGCAAGTGTGTCTAAATGGATCTAAAGTTACGCTGCATCAATTACAGCAGTTGGTGGGACAGTTGAATTTTGCACTAAGAGTTATACCGATGGCCCGCCCCTTTTCCCGTTCAATTGCCCAAGCTATGGTCGGCCTAAAGGAGGGCCATCATCGCACGAGACTATCGGCTGAGGTCCGCCAGGACGTGCGTATTTGGTTAGCATTTCTGGCGGACTTTAATGGTCGGGTCATCTGGAACAAACCAGCCGTGTCCTCTGAAGAGCTGGGGCTCTGGACAGATTCAGCAGGTAGCATAGGTTTTGGTGCCATCTTCGGCACAAAATGGTCGGCACAAAGGTGGCCGACATGGTGGCATGACAATGGTCTGACAAGTAATATTGCTTTCCTGGAACTCTTCCCCATTTTTGTGGCCCTGAGAACCTGGCCAGAAGGGTTCAAAGATCACTCTGTGATATTTTGGTCTGACAATATGACCGTGGTTGAGTGCATCAACAGTCAGGCAGCACGATGTAAACTGATTTTAAGACTGCTTAAAGAAATTGTTTTACTGTGTATGCAACTGAATGTGCTATTCAGAGCAAAACATGTCCCAGGGGTAATGAATCAGGCGGCTGATGCACTGTCTCGTTTTCATATGCAGGCTTTCTCGGGTTTCCTTCCCTCAGCGGACCCAGAGCCGGCACCCTTTCCCGAAGCTCTCTGGTCTCTCGGTGCCCCGAACTTCGTCACCTCGTGGGAGAGAGTCTAGCACCAAGGACGAGGAAGGCATATGAAGGGGCGTTTCGGTCCTATTTAGCCTTTTTGGGGACTGATAGAGAGAGGCTTTGGGGCCACGAGGAATGGGTAGTGAATTTTCTGATGTCCTTACGTAGGGCTGGGAAATCGGTGGCTACGGCCCAGAGGCATCGTGCTGCTATTTCCTTTGTTGCCAGGGCTCATAGTATCCAGGACCCGACAGCGTCTTTCGTTGTACAAAAAGCGCTGCGTGGGTGGCAACGCCTTGAGGGTCGCAGAGTAGATGAGAGGCGCCCGATAGGTTTGGATAGGTTGGCCCAGTTGTTGGCTACACTCCCTGCCACATGTTCATCTCAGTTTGAGGCGGTGTTGTTCCGAGCCGCTTTTACGCTAGCATTTCACGGGGCGATGCGGGTAAGCAAACTGGTGGCAAGGAACAAACAGGATGTGGCGGGGGGTTTGTGCCAAGAACACGTTCAGATCAGAGGAGAGGCAATGACTGTCTCCTTTGTCAGGTCCAAGACCGATCAAGACGGGATGGGTGATTGCATAATCATACGCAGGATTCCCGGGTCCTCCATGTGTCCGGTAAAGTGTTTAGAAGATTACCTAGCACGAAGGGTGGCATTATGGGGGGGGACCTTGTTGAGACACGCTGACGCCACCCCACTGACAAGATTTCAGTTTCAGCGGGTGCTTGCGATGTCAATTGCCGCTGCGGGCTTGAACCCGGGCGAGTTTGGGACCCATTCCTTTCGGATAGGGGCTGCTACGGAAGCTACAGCCAGGGGTCTTAATGTTGAACAAGTGAAACGAGTGGGGCGTTGGTCCTCCAATTGTTATAAGAGGTATGTACGGTTGCACATGTTGTAAAGCTGTAACGATGTACTCACGCCTCTTGTTTTTGTTTGGTTTTCAGTTGCGCAAGCCTACGAGGCGGGGCGGACTATGCAGTCGACCCAACACCGGGCCAGCGGTCAGACATCACCGGCTGTGAAAAAGGAGGTGTGGGTCGTGGGCCACTCATACGTGAGGCGTGCCGCGGACGTATTCAAAGCAGGTGACATGATTCACGTAGCTGGGGAATACGGGTACAGGGTGTCCTTCTACGGAAGAGGCGGTCTCTGTATTGACCAGTTTCAAGCATTTTTCGAGGGTATGTTAGGGCGGACGAGGTCACCGCCGTCTATAGTCATAGTACACTTGGGGGGCAATGATTTGGTCACCACCGGTAGACGACTTCTCCTGGAGGCAATGCTTTCCACTGTAAGTTGGTTGGCGAGGAGAGTTCCGGGGTGCACAATTGCGTGGTCCCATATGATCCCACGAAAGGTGTGGCGGGGGGCTATTTCTATTCCTGCTTTGAATCAGTCTGTTAGAAAGCTTAATAACAAAGTGAGTAGGTTGTTCCGTTCCAGGACATTGCATTCTATTCCGCATGGCTGTATTAATGATGACAGTATGTATTTGGGGGATGGTGTGCATTTGTCTCGGGTGGGGAATGAGTTACTCATAGGAGACTTCTTAGCATGGTTGAAAACGTTAAAACATGACCTTTAGGTAGGAGCTTTGTGGGGGGTCCGGATAGCCGGTCAACTATCCGGCCTGTGGCGGTAAGGTCATGATCGGTGAGCAGTAATTGGAAGATCCCTATGAGTGGGCGTCACCCAACACGGATGGGAGCGCTCGGGAGAGGTGGCCTTTGGCCCCTCAACGGGGAGGCGGTCCCTTCTAAGGATGGGTCGCCGAAAGAAAAGGAAAGGCGGTCAAGGCCCCTTCCTGTGTAGGAGGGGTTACAGCCCCCTCCTGGGGAATTTCCCGGGGCCAGTGACGTCTGCGACGGCAGATGTGGTAAGTTGTGTGGGTTTGGGGGGAGGTCTACGCTACCTTCTAGATAACTCACACGAGTCCTCGAACGACCTTTAAGTGGCGTCGAGTTTAGTGGGGCCCCCGTCAAGTCAAGGGAAATTGGTAGTTGCACTTGAGGTACGCCTCAGTGCTGTCGCCCCTCCCCAGTGGGGGGGGGGTATTTCTGGTTAGGGATCTTGACACCGGTTACGACCTTGCCGTTGGCCCTTAAACGTTAGGATGTACAATTTCAAAATTTCAAGAAAATGTTTTGTAGGTTGTTAGTTCGGCTAGGAGAACCTCTGTATTAGAGAATCTGTTAAGGTTAGCCAAACATCGCAATGTGGTAATGAAATTGTACATTAATATGAAACTGTTAATGTTTTAATTTTTTGTTTTAATAAATACGGCCGGGGAGGGTCACTCCCTCCCTCTTCCAAAAACTTCAAGAACTGTCTCCGGTTTCCCTCCTTTGGGGATTGTGTTGAGAGGGGGTGGCGGGTATCTCAGCCATATGGAAAGGGGCGACCACTCGGTCCCCCCGAACGTATGGCAGAGTACCTCAATCCCCCCGGGAAGCCATTTTGGGCGGGAGGCGCGTCTCGGCTGGTATGCCCGAAGCGGCGTAGCCGGGGCGCGCTTGTTCCCGCCCTAGAGTGGGCTGGCCTAGACACTGACGCGGCTGGCCACGCCCTCGGGGCAGGCAGGGGCGGGTTTACGCCCGCCCTGAAGACGGATAAAAAGGGACGCAAGACCAGAAGGCATCCTCTTGTTCCTGTGCTCTGAAGCTGCACCTCCTCGCTGCACGTGAGCTCGAGACGGAACGAAGAGCCAATTTTGACCCACCCACCAGCCCCTGAAGACAGCGAGTGGTTTTAAATAAAGTTTGATTGGTAATTCTGATTTTCGTTTACAGGTTGCGGTATTATCCTGAAGATTTTGAGTATGCAATAAAGAATGATCGTTTTGTGTTATGTTTTGCAAATAAAGTAATTCTGCTTTAGTGTTCATCAGTAGGCATGCTTTGAATAAAGTTGTGGTTGCTACTGTCTGTTATATTTAGTCTTTAGTTATTTAGTTATCATTGTCGTATTTATTTTGGTCGGGCGGTAAGGTCATGATCGTTGAGCAGTAATTGGAAGATCCCTATGAGTGGGCGTCACCCAACACGGATGGGAGCGCTCGGGAGAGGTGGCCTTTGGCCCCTCAACGGGGAGGCGGTCCCTTCTAAGGATGGGTCGCCGAAAGAAAAGGAAAGGCGGTCAAGGCCCCTTCCTGTGTAGGAGGGGTTACAGCCCCCTCCTGGGGAATTTCCCGGGGCCAGTGACGTCTGCGACGGCAGATGTGGTAAGTTGTGTGGGTTTGGGGGGAGGTCTACGCTACCTTCTAGATAACTCACACGAGTCCTCGAACGACCTTTAAGTGGCGTCGAGTTTAGTGGGGCCCCCGTCAAGTCAAGGGAAATTGGTAGTTGCACTTGAGGTACGCCTCAGTGCTGTCGCCCCTCCCCAGTGGGGGGGGGGGTATTTCTGGTTAGGGATCTTGACACCGGTTACGACCTTGCCGTTGGCCCTTAAACGTTAGGATGTACAATTTCAAAATTTCAAGAAAATGTTTTGTAGGTTGTTAGTTCGGCTAGGAGAACCTCTGTATTAGAGAATCTGTTAAGGTTAGCCAAACATCGCAATGTGGTAATGAAATTGTACATTAATATGAAACTGTTAATGTTTTAATTTTTTGTTTTAATAAATACGGCCGGGGAGGGTCACTCCCTCCCTCTTCCAAAAACTTCAAGAACTGTCTCCAGTTTCCCTCCTTTGGGGATTGTGTTGAGAGGGGGTGGCGGGTATCTCAGCCATATGGAAAGGGGCGACCACTCGGTCCCCCCGAACGTATGGCAGAGTACCTCGATCCCCCCGGGAAGCCATTTTGGGCGGGAGGCGCGTCTCGGCTGGTATGCCCGAAGCGGCGTAGCCGGGGCGCGCTTGTTCCCGCCCTAGAGTGGGCTGGCCTAGACACTGACGCGGCTGGCCACGCCCTCGGGGCAGGCAGGGGCGGGTTTACGCCCGCCCTGAAGATGGATAAAAAGGGACGCAAGACCAGAAGGCATCCTCTTGTTCCTGTGCTCTGAAGCTGCACCTCCTCGCTGCACGTGAGCTCGAGACGGAACGAAGAGCCAATTTTGAGCGTTATAATCTTTTCTTTTGACTTACAGTTACTCTGTCGGAGAAATGCCCAAGAAAGGCGGGAAGAGAATGACGACTGAACAGATGGTTCGGGTCCTCATGAAAGAGATGACTGAGCTGAAGAAGCGGGTGGCGGAGAAAGACGGGGAGGGGGGGCCGGAACGTCCGTCGGCTGGAGCAGCTCCAGGAGGAAGAGCCAAGAGGCCAAGGAGGGGACCAGCTGGGGGAGACGTCCCGGTTCCCTGTACCCCGCTCGAAGCGCCAATCCCAGTACCGGTGGAGGGGAATCCGATTCCTGTGGTGGTCACCCCGGTGTCCAATGAGGATATGCCGCCCGAGCTGGCGGCGCAACTTGCAGCGTGGTTGGGCGACAGTAGTGAGGGCGCCACGGCTGCCGAGGCCCATGCGCTGATGAAGCAATTGCGCGAGAAACGGGAGGCAGCCAAGGTGTCCGCGCCGGCTGCAGTAGTTGACAAGCCACGAGGGACGACTGCGACCGCGGATGCAGCGTCCGGTGCAGGTAAGCGGCCTTTGCCGATTGCGAGGGATGAGTCAGCACCCTCTCGTAGAGAACGGTTGGGTCAACATGTGCCTTTGGCAATTAAGGATAAGATTTGGGCGGGGGAATATGTGAACATCTTCTCGTTGCTTGTTGATCATTATGAGGTGGAGCATGTTAAGGGTCAGAAAGATCTTATGCATCCGAGTGTTTGGCGCGCAAAGATGGCCGCCTTTAAAGTGAATGAGAATATTGGCAATTGGGGCAATGCATGGGGAATTTTTACGTCGATCTTGGGGGAACGTAGGCCTGAGTTGCTTTCCGAGTTGCCGACATATCAGTCACGAATCATGGGGTACTCGACATCATACCAGGGTAACCATTGGTTCTGCTACGATAACCTTTTTAGAAAGGCTAAAGAGCATAATAAAAGCTTAACATGGGATTGTTATGATTCTTTGACATGGGATAAAATGAAGGAGACAGGTATGTTGAAAATGCCATTGGTCGGAAGTAATGTTGGCGAATCCTCCCGCCATTATGGGGGGACGCCCTTTCGTTCAGGTGCGAGTACCGACGATTACTCGAAATCTGCCGGCAATACAGGAAAAAGGGGTTTCTGCTTCAATTTCAACAGAGGTAAATGTACCAGGCCCCAGGGATCGTGTAAATTTAAACATGAATGTAGTGGGTGCGGGTCGTCCCATCCTGAGTCCACGTGCAGAGCCAAAACGGGTGATAACGGGGGGAGAGGAGGCGCCAAACAGGTCTAACGTAGTCCGAGGGGCGCCTTTACCTACCCCGATTGATACCTTGGCGATGATTCCCTGGCTCAGTGAATACCCGGATCGTACTTCTGCTGGGGTGCTGCGGAACGGATTTTCGTATGGTTTCCGCATCCCGGTAGGGGACTTTCAGGGTGTGGAGAAGTGTAAAAATCAACTTTCCGTCCTGCAGCATACGACCGTGGTTCAGGATAAGATCCGGAAAGAGGTTACCCGAGGTCGGGTCGCCGGCCCGTTTAGTGTACCCCCGGTACAGAATTTTGTTTGTTCTCCTTTAGGGGTGGTCCCCAAGAAGGACCCGGGTGAGTTCCGACTGATTCATAATTTGTCAGCCCCACGTGGTCTTTCTGTAAACGATGCAATAGATCCTGAAGTGTGTTCGGTGCGGTACGCATCCTTCGATGAGGCCGTAGCCATTTTGAATCGCCTGGGGCCCGGGGCGCTGATGGCGAAGTCAGATATCGAGTCAGCGTTCCGGTTGCTCCCGGTACACCCAGACGACCAGCGTCTCCTGGGTTTCATGTTTCAGGGTTATTATTACATGGATAGGTGTATGCCGATGGGGTGCTCTATATCTTGTGCTTATTTCGAGAAATTCAGTAGTTTTATACAATGGGTCTTCACAAGGAAGACGGGTTTCCGGCATGTAATGCATTACCTGGATGATTTTCTGTTTCTGGGGGCAGCCGGGGATCTCGAATGTGGCCGGGCCTTGGCCGAGTTTTGTGTATTAATGAAGCAGTTTGGTGTGCCATTGGCTCCAGGTAAGACGGTGGGTCCTACGACTTGCCTCGAGTTTCTGGGGATCGAGCTAGACTCCAGAGAGGGTTGTTTTCGTTTGCCAACTGACAAAGTGGGGAAGTTCAGGGCAGCTCTGCAAGTGTGTCTAAATGGATCTAAAGTTACGCTGCATCAATTACAGCAGTTGGTGGGACAGTTGAATTTTGCACTAAGAGTTATACCGATGGCCCGCCCCTTTTCCCGTTCAATTGCCCAAGCTATGGTCGGCCTAAAGGAGGGCCATCATCGCACGAGACTATCGGCTGAGGTCCGCCAGGACGTGCGTATTTGGTTAGCATTTCTGGCGGACTTTAATGGTCGGGTCATCTGGAACAAACCAGCCGTGTCCTCTGAAGAGCTGGGGCTCTGGACAGATTCAGCAGGTAGCATAGGTTTTGGTGCCATCTTCGGCACAAAATGGTCGGCACAAAGGTGGCCGACATGGTGGCATGACAATGGTCTGACAAGTAATATTGCTTTCCTGGAACTCTTCCCCATTTTTGTGGCCCTGAGAACCTGGCCAGAAGGGTTCAAAGATCACTCTGTGATATTTTGGTCTGACAATATGACCGTGGTTGAGTGCATCAACAGTCAGGTAGCACGATGTAAACTGATTTTAAGACTGCTTAAAGAAATTGTTTTACTGTGTATGCAACTGAATGTGCTATTCAGAGCAAAACATGTCCCAGGGGTAATGAATCAGGCGGCTGATGCACTGTCTCGTTTTCATATGCAGGCTTTCTCGGGTTTCCTTCCCTCAGCGGACCCAGAGCCGGCACCCTTTCCCGAAGCTCTCTGGTCTCTCGGTGCCCCGAACTTCGTCACCTCGTGGGAGAGAGTCTAGCACCAAGGACGAGGAAGGCATATGAAGGGGCGTTTCGGTCCTATTTAGCCTTTTTGGGGACTGATAGAGAGAGGCTTTGGGGCCACGAGGAATGGGTAGTGAATTTTCTGATGTCCTTACGTAGGGCTGGGAAATCGGTGGCTACGGCCCAGAGGCATCGTGCTGCTATTTCCTTTGTTGCCAGGGCTCATAGTATCCAGGACCCGACAGCGTCTTTCGTTGTACAAAAAGCGCTGCGTGGGTGGCAACGCCTTGAGGGTCGCAGAGTAGATGAGAGGCGCACGATAGGTTTGGATAGGTTGGCCCAGTTGTTGGCTACACTCCCTGCCACATGTTCATCTCAGTTTGAGGCGGTGTTGTTCCGAGCCGCTTTTACGCTAGCATTTCACGGGGCGATGCGGGTAAGCGAACTGGTGGCAAGGAACAAACAGGATGTGGCGGGGGGGTTGTGCCAAGAACACGTTCAGATCAGAGGAGAGGCAATGACTGTCTCCTTTGTCAGGTCCAAGACCGATCAAGACGGGATGGGTGATTGCATAATCATACGCAGGATTCCCGGGTCCTCCATGTGTCCGGTAAAGTGTTTAGAAGATTACCTAGCACGAAGGGTGGCATTATGGGGGGGGACCTTGTTGAGACACGCTGACGCCACCCCACTGACAAGATTTCAGTTTCAGCGGGTGCTTGCGATGTCAATTGCCGCTGCGGGCTTGAACCCGGGCGAGTTTGGGACCCATTCCTTTCGGATAGGGGCTGCTACGGAAGCTACAGCCAGGGGTCTTAATGTTGAACAAGTGAAACGAGTGGGGCGTTGGTCCTCCAATTGTTATAAGAGGTATGTACGGTTGCACATGTTGTAAAGCTGTAACGATGTACTCACGCCTCTTGTTTTTGTTTGGTTTTCAGTTGCGCAAGCCTACGAGGCGGGGCGGACTATGCAGTCGACCCAACACCGGGCCAGCGATCAGACATCACCGGCTGTGAAAAAGGAGGTGTGGGTCGTGGGCCACTCATACGTGAGGCGTGCCGCGGACGTATTCAAAGCAGGTGACATGATTCACGTAGCTGGGGAATACGGGTACAGGGTGTCCTTCTACGGAAGAGGCGGTCTCTGTATTGACCAGTTTCAAGCATTTTTCGAGGGTATGTTAGGGCGGACGAGGTCACCGCCGTCTATAGTCATAGTACACTTGGGGGGCAATGATTTGGTCACCACCGGTAGACGACTTCTCCTGGAGGCAATGCTTTCCACTGTAAGTTGGTTGGCGAGGAGAGTTCCGGGGTGCACAATTGCGTGGTCCCATATGATCCCACGAAAGGTGTGGCGGGGGGCTATTTCTATTCCTGCTTTGAATCAGTCTGTTAGAAAGCTTAATAACAAAGTGAGTAGGTTGTTCCGTTCCAGGACATTGCATTCTATTCCGCATGGCTGTATTAATGATGACAGTATGTATTTGGGGGATGGTGTGCATTTGTCTCGGGTGGGGAATGAGTTACTCATAGGAGACTTCTTAGCATGGTTGAAAACGTTAAAACATGACCTTTAGGTAGGAGCTTTGTGGGGGGTCCGGATAGCCGGTCAACTATCCGGCCTGTGGCGGTAAGGTCATGATCGGTGAGCAGTAATTGGAAGATCCCTATGAGTGGGCGTCACCCAACACGGATGGGAGCGCTCGGGAGAGGTGGCCTTTGGCCCCTCAACGGGGAGGCGGTCCCTTCTAAGGATGGGTCGCCGAAAGAAAAGGAAAGGCGGTCAAGGCCCCTTCCTGTGTAGGAGGGGTTACAGCCCCCTCCTGGGGAATTTCCCGGGGCCAGTGACGTCTGCGACGGCAGATGTGGTAAGTTGTGTGGGTTTGGGGGGAGGTCTACGCTACCTTCTAGATAACTCACACGAGTCCTCGAACGACCTTTAAGTGGCGTCGAGTTTAGTGGGGCCCCCGTCAAGTCAAGGGAAATTGGTAGTTGCACTTGAGGTACGCCTCAGTGCTGTCGCCCCTCCCCAGTGGGGGGGGGTATTTCTGGTTAGGGATCTTGACACCGGTTACGACCTTGCCGTTGGCCCTTAAACGTTAGGATGTACAATTTCAAAATTTCAAGAAAATGTTTTGTAGGTTGTTAGTTCGGCTAGGAGAACCTCTGTATTAGAGAATCTGTTAAGGTTAGCCAAACATCGCAATGTGGTAATGAAATTGTACATTAATATGAAACTGTTAATGTTTTAATTTTTTGTTTTAATAAATACGGCCGGGGAGGGTCACTCCCTCCCTCTTCCAAAAACTTCAAGAACTGTCTCCGGTTTCCCTCCTTTGGGGATTGTGTTGAGAGGGGGTGGCGGGTATCTCAGCCATATGGAAAGGGGCGACCACTCGGTCCCCCCGAACGTATGGCAGAGTACCTCGATCCCCCCGGGAAGCCATTTTGGGCGGGAGGCGCGTCTCGGCTGGTATGCCCGAAGCGGCGTAGCCGGGGCGCGCTTGTTCCCGCCCTAGAGTGGGCTGGCCTAGACACTGACGCGGCTGGCCACGCCCTCGGGGCAGGCAGGGGCGGGTTTACGCCCGCCCTGAAGACGGATAAAAAGGGACGCAAGACCAGAAGGCATCCTCTTGTTCCTGTGCTCTGAAGCTGCACCTCCTCGCTGCACGTGAGCTCGAGACGGAACGAAGAGCCAATTTTGACCCACCCACCAGCCCCTGAAGACAGCGAGTGGTTTTAAATAAAGTTTGATTGGTAATTCTGATTTTCGTTTACAGGTTGCGGTATTATCCTGAAGATTTTGAGTATGCAATAAAGAATGATCGTTTTGTGTTATGTTTTGCAAATAAAGTAATTCTGCTTTAGTGTTCATCAGTAGGCATGCTTTGAATAAAGTTGTGGTTGCTACTGTCTGTTATATTTAGTCTTTAGTTATTTAGTTATCATTGTCGTATTTATTTTGGTCGGGCGGTAAGGTCATGATCGGTGAGCAGTAATTGGAAGATCCCTATGAGTGGGCGTCACCCAACACGGATGGGAGCGCTCGGGAGAGGTGGCCTTTGGCCCCTCAACGGGGAGGCGGTCCCTTCTAAGGATGGGTCGCCGAAAGAAAAGGAAAGGCGGTCAAGGCCCCTTCCTGTGTAGGAGGGGTTACAGCCCCCTCCTGGGGAATTTCCCGGGGCCAGTGACGTCTGCGACGGCAGATGTGGTAAGTTGTGTGGGTTTGGGGGGAGGTCTACGCTACCTTCTAGATAACTCACACGAGTCCTCGAACGACCTTTAAGTGGCGTCGAGTTTAGTGGGGCCCCCGTCAAGTCAAGGGAAATTGGTAGTTGCACTTGAGGTACGCCTCAGTGCTGTCGCCCCTCCTCAGTGGGGGGGGGTATTTCTGGTTAGGGATCTTGACACCGGTTACGACCTTGCCGTTGGCCCTTAAACGTTAGGATGTACAATTTCAAAATTTCAAGAAAATGTTTTGTAGGTTGTTAGTTCGGCTAGGAGAACCTCTGTATTAGAGAATCTGTTAAGGTTAGCCAAACATCGCAATGTGGTAATGAAATTGTACATTAATATGAAACTGTTAATGTTTTAATTTTTTGTTTTAATAAATACGGCCGGGGAGGGTCACTCCCTCCCTCTTCCAAAAACTTCAAGAACTGTCTCCGGTTTCCCTCCTTTGGGGATTGTGTTGAGAGGGGGTGGCGGGTATCTCAGCCATATGGAAAGGGGCGACCACTCGGTCCCCCCGAACGTATGGCAGAGTACCTCGATCCCCCCGGGAAGCCATTTTGGGCGGGAGGCGCGTCTCGGCTGGTATGCCCGAAGCGGCGTAGCCGGGGCGCGCTTGTTCCCTCCCTAGAGTGGGCTGGCCTAGACACTGACGCGGCTGGCCACGCCCTCGGGGCAGGCAGGGGCGGGTTTACGCCCGCCCTGAAGACGGATAAAAAGGGACGCAAGACCAGAAGGCATCCTCTTGTTCCTGTGCTCTGAAGCTGCACCTCCTCACTGCACGTGAGCTCGAGATGGAACGAAGAGCCAATTTTGAGCGTTATAATCTTTTCTTTTGACTTACAGTTACTCTGTCGGAGAAATGCCCAAGAAAGGCGGGAAGAGAATGACGACTGAACAGATGGTTCGGGTCCTCATGAAAGAGATGACTGAGCTGAAGAAGCGGGTGGCGGAGAAAGACGGGGAGGGGGGGCCGGAACGTCCGTCGGCTGGAGCAGCTCCAGGAGGAAGAGCCAAGAGGCCAAGGAGGGGACCAGCTGGGGGAGACGTCCCGGTTCCCTGTACCCCGCTCGAAGCGCCAATCCCAGTACCGGCGGAGGGGAATCCGATTCCTGTGGTGGTCACCCCGGTGTCCAATGAGGATATGCCGCCCGAGCTGGCGGCGCAACTTGCAGCGTGGTTGGGCGACAGTAGTGAGGGCGCCACGGCTGCCGAGGCCCATGCGCTGATGAAGCAATTGCGCGAGAAACGGGAGGCAGCCAAGGTGTCCGCGCCGGCTGCAGTAGTTGACAAGCCACGAGGGACGACTGCGACCGCGGATGCAGCATCCGGTGCAGGTAAGCGGCCTTTGCCGATTGCGAGGGATGAGTCAGCACCCTCTCGTAGAGAACGGTTGGGTCAACATGTGCCTTTGGCAATTAAGGATAAGATTTGGGCGGTGGAATATGTGAACATCTTCTCGTTGCTTGTTGATCATTATGAGGTGGAGCATGTTAAGGGTC
The DNA here is from genome assembly GCF_964263255.1 of Lissotriton vulgaris. Classification (NCBI taxonomy): domain Eukaryota; kingdom Metazoa; phylum Chordata; class Amphibia; order Caudata; family Salamandridae; genus Lissotriton; species Lissotriton vulgaris. Next base: position 209,039 of record NW_028241264.1, read on the forward strand.
AGAAAGATCTTATGCATCCGAGTGTTTGGCGCGCAAAGATGGCCGCCTTTAAAGTGAATGAGAATATTGGCAATTGGGGCAATGCATGGGGAATTTTTACGTCGATCTTGGGGGAACGTAGGCCTGAGTTGCTTTCCGAGTTGCCGACATATCAGTCACGAATCATGGGGTACTCGACATCATACCAGGGTAACCATTGGTTCTGCTACGATAACCTTTTTAGAAAGGCTAAAGAGCATAATAAAAGCTTAACATGGGATTGTTATGATTCTTTGACATGGGATAAAATGAAGGAGACAGGTATGTTGAAAATGCCATTGGTCGGAAGTAATGTTGGCGAATCCTCCCGCCATTATGGGGGGACGCCCTTTCGTTCAGGTGCGAGTACCGACGATTACTCGAAATCTGCCGGCAATACAGGAAAAAGGGGTTTCTGCTTCAATTTCAACAGAGGTAAATGTACCAGGCCCCAGGGATCGTGTAAATTTAAACATGAATGTAGTGGGTGCGGGTCGTCCCATCCTGAGTCCACGTGCAGAGCCAAAACGGGTGATAACGGGGGGAGAGGAGGCGCCAAACAGGTCTAACGTAGTCCGAGGGGCGCCTTTACCTACCCCGATTGATACCTTGGCGATGATTCCCTGGCTCAGTGAATACCCGGATCGTACTTCTGCTGGGGTGCTGCGGAACGGATTTTCGTATGGTTTCCGCATCCCGGTAGGGGACTTTCAGGGTGTGGAGAAGTGTAAAAATCAACTTTCCGTCCTGCAGCATACGACCGTGGTTCAGGATAAGATCCGGAAAGAGGTTACCCGAGGTCGGGTCGCCGGCCCGTTTAGTGTACCCCCGGTACAGAATTTTGTTTGTTCTCCTTTAGGGGTGGTCCCCAAGAAGGACCCGGGTGAGTTCCGACTGATTCATAATTTGTCAGCCCCACATGGTCTTTCTGTAAACGATGCAATAGATCCTGAAGTGTGTTCGGTGCGGTACGCATCCTTCGATGAGGCCGTAGCCATTTTGAATCGCCTGGGGCCCGGGGCGCTGATGGCGAAGTCAGATATCGAGTCAGCGTTCCGGTTGCTCCCGGTACACCCAGACGACCAGCGTCTCCTGGGTTTCATGTTTCAGGGTTATTATTACATGGATAGGTGTATGCCGATGGGGTGCTCTATATCTTGTGCTTATTTCGAGAAATTCAGTAGTTTTATACAATGGGTCTTCACAAGGAAGACGGGTTTCCGGCATGTAATGCATTACCTGGATGATTTTCTGTTTCTGGGGGCAGCCGGGGATCTCGAATGTGGCCGGGCCTTGGCCGAGTTTTGTGTATTAATGAAGCAGTTTGGTGTGCCATTGGCTCCAGGTAAGACGGTGGGTCCTACGACTTGCCTCGAGTTTCTGGGGATCGAGCTAGACTCCAGAGAGGGTTGTTTTCGTTTGCCAACTGACAAAGTGGGGAAGTTCAGGGCAGCTCTGCAAGTGTGTCTAAATGGATCTAAAGTTACGCTGCATCAATTACAGCAGTTGGTGGGACAGTTGAATTTTGCACTAAGAGTTATACCGATGGCCCGCCCCTTTTCCCGTTCAATTGCCCAAGCTATGGTCGGCCTAAAGGAGGGCCATCATCGCACGAGACTATCGGCTGAGGTCCGCCAGGACGTGCGTATTTGGTTAGCATTTCTGGCGGACTTTAATGGTCGGGTCATCTGGAACAAACCAGCCGTGTCCTCTGAAGAGCTGGGGCTCTGGACAGATTCAGCAGGTAGCATAGGTTTTGGTGCCATCTTCGGCACAAAATGGTCGGCACAAAGGTGGCCGACATGGTGGCATGACAATGGTCTGACAAGTAATATTGCTTTCCTGGAACTCTTCCCCATTTTTGTGGCCCTGAGAACCTGGCCAGAAGGGTTCAAAGATCACTCTGTGATATTTTGGTCTGACAATATGACCGTGGTTGAGTGCATCAACAGTCAGGCAGCACGATGTAAACTGATTTTAAGACTGCTTAAAGAAATTGTTTTACTGTGTATGCAACTGAATGTGCTATTCAGAGCAAAACATGTCCCAGGGGTAATGAATCAGGCGGCTGATGCACTGTCTCGTTTTCATATGCAGGCTTTCTCGGGTTTCCTTCCCTCAGCGGACCCAGAGCCGGCACCCTTTCCCGAAGCTCTCTGGTCTCTCGGTGCCCCGAACTTCGTCACCTCGTGGGAGAGAGTCTAGCACCAAGGACGAGGAAGGCATATGAAGGGGCGTTTCGGTCCTATTTAGCCTTTTTGGGGACTGATAGAGAGAGGCTTTGGGGCCACGAGGAATGGGTAGTGAATTTTCTGATGTCCTTACGTAGGGCTGGGAAATCGGTGGCTACGGCCCAGAGGCATCGTGCTGCTATTTCCTTTGTTGCCAGGGCTCATAGTATCCAGGACCCGACAGCGTCTTTCGTTGTACAAAAAGCGCTGCGTGGGTGGCAACGCCTTGAGGGTCGCAGAGTAGATGAGAGGCGCCCGATAGGTTTGGATAGGTTGGCCCAGTTGTTGGCTACACTCCCTGCCACATGTTCATCTCAGTTTGAGGCGGTGTTGTTCCGAGCCGCTTTTACGCTAGCATTTCACGGGGCGATGCGGGTAAGCGAACTGGTGGCAAGGAACAAACAGGATGTGGCGGGGGGTTTGTGCCAAGAACACGTTCAGATCAGAGGAGAGGCAATGACTGTCTCCTTTGTCAGGTCCAAGACCGATCAAGACGGGATGGGTGATTGCATAATCATACGCAGGATTCCCGGGTCCTCCATGTGTCCGGTAAAGTGTTTAGAAGATTACCTAGCACGAAGGGTGGCATTATGGGGGGGGACCTTGTTGAGACACGCTGACGCCACCCCACTGACAAGATTTCAGTTTCAGCGGGTGCTTGCGATGTCAATTGCCGCTGCGGGCTTGAACCCGGGCGAGTTTGGGACCCATTCCTTTCGGATAGGGGCTGCTACGGAAGCTACAGCCAGGGGTCTTAATGTTGAACAAGTGAAACGAGTGGGGCGTTGGTCCTCCAATTGTTATAAGAGGTATGTACGGTTGCACATGTTGTAAAGCTGTAACGATGTACTCACGCCTCTTGTTTTTGTTTGGTTTTCAGTTGCGCAAGCCTACGAGGCGGGGCGGACTATGCAGTCGACCCAACACCGGGCCAGCGGTCAGACATCACCGGCTGTGAAAAAGGAGGTGTGGGTCGTGGGCCACTCATACGTGAGGCGTGCCGCGGACGTATTCAAAGCAGGTGACATGATTCACGTAGCTGGGGAATACGGGTACAGGGTGTCCTTCTACGGAAGAGGCGGTCTCTGTATTGACCAGTTTCAAGCATTTTTCGAGGGTATGTTAGGGCGGACGAGGTCACCGCCGTCTATAGTCATAGTACACTTGGGGGGCAATGATTTGGTCACCACCGGTAGACGACTTCTCCTGGAGGCAATGCTTTCCACTGTAAGTTGGTTGGCGAGGAGAGTTCCGGGGTGCACAATTGCGTGGTCCCATATGATCCCACCAAAGGTGTGGCGGGGGGCTATTTCTATTCCTGCTTTGAATCAGTCTGTTAGAAAGCTTAATAACAAAGTGAGTAGGTTGTTCCGTTCCAGGACATTGCATTCTATTCCGCATGGCTGTATTAATGATGACAGTATGTATTTGGGGGATGGTGTGCATTTGTCTCGGGTGGGGAATGAGTTACTCATAGGAGACTTCTTAGCATGGTTGAAAACGTTAAAACATGACCTTTAGGTAGGAGCTTTGTGGGGGGTCCGGATAGCCGGTCAACTATCCGGCCTGTGGCGGTAAGGTCATGATCGGTGAGCAGTAATTGGAAGATCCCTATGAGTGGGCGTCACCCAACACGGATGGGAGCGCTCGGGAGATGTGGCCTTTGGCCCCTCAACGGGGAGGCGGTCCCTTCTAAGGATGGGTCGCCGAAAGAAAAGGAAAGGCGGTCAAGGCCCCTTCCTGTGTAGGAGGGGTTACAGCCCCCTCCTGGGGAATTTCCCGGGGCCAGTGACGTCTGCGACGGCAGATGTGGTAAGTTGTGTGGGTTTGGGGGGAGGTCTACGCTACCTTCTAGATAACTCACACGAGTCCTCGAACGACCTTTAAGTGGCGTCGAGTTTAGTGGGGCCCCCGTCAAGTCAAGGGAAATTGGTAGTTGCACTTGAGGTACGCCTCAGTGCTGTCGCCCCTCCCCAGTGGGGGGGGGGTATTTCTGGTTAGGGATCTTGACACCGGTTACGACCTTGCCGTTGGCCCTTAAACGTTAGGATGTACAATTTCAAAATTTCAAGAAAATGTTTTGTAGGTTGTTAGTTCGGCTAGGAGAACCTCTGTATTAGAGAATCTGTTAAGGTTAGCCAAACATCGCAATGTGGTAATGAAATTGTACATTAATATGAAACTGTTAATGTTTTAATTTTTTGTTTTAATAAATACGGCCGGGGAGGGTCACTCCCTCCCTCTTCCAAAAACTTCAAGAACTGTCTCCGGTTTCCCTCCTTTGGGGATTGTGTTGAGAGGGGGTGGCGGGTATCTCAGCCATATGGAAAGGGGCGACCACTCGGTCCCCCCGAACGTATGGCAGAGTACCTCGATCCCCCCGGGAAGCCATTTTGGGCGGGAGGCGCGTCTCGGCTGGTATGCCCGAAGCGGCGTAGCCGGGGCGCGCTTGTTCCCGCCCTAGAGTGGGCTGGCCTAGACACTGACGCGGCTGGCCATGCCCTCGGGGCAGGCAGGGGCGGGTTTACGCCCGCCCTGAAGACGGATAAAAAGGGACGCAAGACCAGAAGGCATCCTCTTGTTCCTGTGCTCTGAAGCTGCACCTCCTCGCTGCACGTGAGCTCGAGACGGAACGAAGAGCCAATTTTGACCCACCCACCAGCCCCTGAAGACAGCGAGTGGTTTTAAATAAAGTTTGATTGGTAATTCTGATTTTCGTTTACAGGTTGCGGTATTATCCTGAAGATTTTGAGTATGCAATAAAGAATGATCGTTTTGTGTTATGTTTTGCAAATAAAGTAATTCTGCTTTAGTGTTCATCAGTAGGCATGCTTTGAATAAAGTTGTGGTTGCTACTGTCTGTTATATTTAGTCTTTAGTTATTTAGTTATCATTGTCGTATTTATTTTGGTCGGGCGGTAAGGTCATGATCGGTGAGCAGTAATTGGAAGATCCCTATGAGTGGGCGTCACCCAACACGGATGGGAGCGCTCGGGAGAGGTGTCCTTTGGCCCCTCAACGGGGAGGCGGTCCCTTCTAAGGATGGGTCGCCGAAAGAAAAGGAAAGGCGGTCAAGGCCCCTTCCTGTGTAGGAGGGGTTACAGCCCCCTCCTGGGGAATTTCCCGGGGCCAGTGACGTCTGCGACGGCAGATGTGGTAAGTTGTGTGGGTTTGGGGGGAGGTCTACGCTACCTTCTAGATAACTCACACGAGTCCTCGAACGACCTTTAAGTGGCGTCGAGTTTAGTGGGGCCCCCGTCAAGTCAAGGGAAATTGGTAGTTGCACTTGAGGTACGCCTCAGTGCTGTCGCCCCTCCCCAGTGGGGGGGGGGTATTTCTGGTTAGGGATCTTGACACCGGTTACGACCTTGCCGTTGGCCCTTAAACGTTAGGATGTACAATTTCAAAATTTCAAGAAAATGTTTTGTAGGTTGTTAGTTCGGCTAGGAGAACCTCTGTATTAGAGAATCTGTTAAGGTTAGCCAAACATCGCAATGTGGTAATGAAATTGTACATTAATATGAAACTGTTAATGTTTTAATTTTTTGTTTTAATAAATACGGCCGGGGAGGGTCACTCCCTCCCTCTTCCAAAAACTTCAAGAACTGTCTCCGGTTTCCCTCCTTTGGGGATTGTGTTGAGAGGGGGTGGCGGGTATCTCAGCCATATGGAAAGGGGCGACCACTCGGTCCCCCCGAACGTATGGCAGAGTACCTCGATCCCCCCGGGAAGCCATTTTGGGCGGGAGGCGCGTCTCGGCTGGTATGCCCGAAGCGGCGTAGCCGGGGCGCGCTTGTTCCCGCCCTAGAGTGGGCTGGCCTAGACACTGACGCGGCTGGCCACGCCCTCGGGGCAGGCAGGGGCGGGTTTACGCCCGCCCTGAAGACGGATAAAAAGGGACGCAAGACCAGAAGGCATCCTCTTGTTCCTGTGCTCTGAAGCTGCACCTCCTCGCTGCACGTGAGCTCGAGACGGAACGAAGAGCCAATTTTGAGCGTTATAATCTTTTCTTTTGACTTACAGTTACTCTGTCGGAGAAATGCCCAAGAAAGGCGGGAAGAGAATGACGACTGAACAGATGGTTCGGGTCCTCATGAAAGAGATGACTGAGCTGAAGAAGCGGGTGGCGGAGAAAGACGGGGAGGGGGGGCCGGAACGTCCGTCGGCTGGAGCAGCTCCAGGAGGAAGAGCCAAGAGGCCAAGGAGGGGACCAGCTGGGGGAGACGTCCCGGTTCCCTGTACCCCGCTCGAAGCGCCAATCCCAGTACCGGCGGAGGGGAATCCGATTCCTGTGGTGGTCACCCCGGTGTCCAATGAGGATATGCCGCCCGAGCTGGCGGCGCAACTTGCAGCGTGGTTGGGCGACAGTAGTGAGGGCGCCACGGCTGCCGAGGCCCATGCGCTGATGAAGCAATTGCGCGAGAAACGGGAGGCAGCCAAGGTGTCCGCGCCGGCTGCAGTAGTTGACAAGCCACGAGGGGCGACTGCGACCGCGGATGCAGCGTCCGGTGCAGGTAAGCGGCCTTTGCCGATTGCGAGGGATGAGTCAGCACCCTCTCGTAGAGAACGGTTGGGTCAACATGTGCCTTTGGCAATTAAGGATAAGATTTGGGCGGGGGAATATGTGAACATCTTCTCGTTGCTTGTTGATCATTATGAGGTGGAGCATGTTAAGGGTCAGAAAGATCTTATGCATCCGAGTGTTTGGCGCGCAAAGATGGCCGCCTTTAAAGTGAATGAGAATATTGGCAATTGGGGCAATGCATGGGGAATTTTTACGTCGATCTTGGGGGAACGTAGGCCTGAGTTGCTTTCCGAGTTGCCGACATATCAGTCACGAATCATGGGGTACTCGACATCATACCAGGGTAACCATTGGTTCTGCTACGATAACCTTTTTAGAAAGGCTAAAGAGCATAATAAAAGCTTAACATGGGATTGTTATGATTCTTTGACATGGGATAAAATGAAGGAGACAGGTATGTTGAAAATGCCATTGGTCGGAAGTAATGTTGGCGAATCCTCCCGCCATTATGGGGGGACGCCCTTTCGTTCAGGTGCGAGTACCGACGATTACTCGAAATCTGCCGGCAATACAGGAAAAAGGGGTTTCTGCTTCAATTTCAACAGAGGTAAATGTACCAGGCCCCAGGGATCGTGTAAATTTAAACATGAATGTAGTGGGTGCGGGTCGTCCCATCCTGAGTCCACGTGCAGAGCCAAAACGGGTGATAACGGGGGGAGAGGAGGCGCCAAACAGGTCTAACGTAGTCCGAGGGGCGCCTTTACCTACCCCGATTGATACCTTGGCGATGATTCCCTGGCTCAGTGAATACCCGGATTGTACTTCTGCTGGGGTGCTGCGGAACGGATTTTCGTATGGTTTCCGCATCCCGGTAGGGGACTTTCAGGGTGTGGAGAAGTGTAAAAATCAACTTTCCGTCCTGCAGCATACGACCGTGGTTCAGGATAAGATCCGGAAAGAGGTTACCCGAGGTCGGGTCGCCGGCCCGTTTAGTGTACCCCCGGTACAGAATTTTGTTTGTTCTCCTTTAGGGGTGGTCCCCAAGAAGGACCCGGGTGAGTTCCGACTGATTCATAATTTGTCAGCCCCACGTGGTCTTTCTGTAAACGATGCAATAGATCCTGAAGTGTGTTCGGTGCGGTACGCATCCTTCGATGAGGCCGTAGCCATTTTGAATCGCCTGGGGCCCGGGGCGCTGATGGCGAAGTCAGATATCGAGTCAGCGTTCCGGTTGCTCCCGGTACACCCAGACGACCAGCGTCTCCTGGGTTTCATGTTTCAGGGTTATTATTACATGGATAGGTGTATGCCGATGGGGTGCTCTATATCTTGTGCTTATTTCGAGAAATTCAGTAGTTTTATACAATGGGTCTTCACAAGGAAGACGGGTTTCCGGCATGTAATGCATTACCTGGATGATTTTCTGTTTCTGGGGGCAGCCGGGGATCTCGAATGTGGCCGGGCCTTGGCCGAGTTTTGTGTATTAATGAAGCAGTTTGGTGTGCCATTGGCTCCAGGTAAGACGGTGGGTCCTACGACTTGCCTCGAGTTTCTGGGGATCGAGCTAGACTCCAGAGAGGGTTGTTTTCGTTTGCCAACTGACAAAGTGGGGAAGTTCAGGGCAGCTCTGCAAGTGTGTCTAAATGGATCTAAAGTTACGCTGCATCAATTACAGCAGTTGGTGGGACAGTTGAATTTTGCACTAAGAGTTATACCGATGGCCCGCCCCTTTTCCCGTTCAATTGCCCAAGCTATGGTCGGCCTAAAGGAGGGCCATCATCGCACGAGACTATCGGCTGAGGTCCGCCAGGACGTGCGTATTTGGTTAGCATTTCTGGCGGACTTTAATGGTCGGGTCATCTGGAACAAACCAGCCGTGTCCTCTGAAGAGCTGGGGCTCTGGACAGATTCAGCAGGTAGCATAGGTTTTGGTGCCATCTTCGGCACAAAATGGTCGGCACAAAGGTGGCCGACATGGTGGCATGACAATGGTCTGACAAGTAATATTGCTTTCCTGGAACTCTTCCCCATTTTTGTGGCCCTGAGAACCTGGCCAGAAGGGTTCAAAGATCACTCTGTGATATTTTGGTCTGACAATATGACCGTGGTTGAGTGCATCAACAGTCAGGCAGCACGATGTAAACTGATTTTAAGACTGCTTAAAGAAATTGTTTTACTGTGTATGCAACTGAATGTGCTATTCAGAGCAAAACATGTCCCAGGGGTAATGAATCAGGCGGCTGATGCACTGTCTCGTTTTCATATGCAGGCTTTCTCGGGTTTCCTTCCCTCAGCGGACCCAGAGCCGGCACCCTTTCCCGAAGCTCTCTGGTCTCTCGGTGCCCCGAACTTCGTCACCTCGTGGGAGAGAGTCTAGCACCAAGGACGAGGAAGGCATATGAAGGGGCGTTTTGGTCCTATTTAGCCTTTTTGGGGACTGATAGAGAGAGGCTTTGGGGCCACGAGGAATGGGTAGTGAATTTTCTGATGTCCTTACGTAGGGCTGGGAAATCGGTGGCTACGGCCCAGAGGCATCGTGCTGCTATTTCCTTTGTTGCCAGGGCTCATAGTATCCAGGACCCGACAGCGTCTTTCGTTGTACAAAAAGCGCTGCGTGGGTGGCAACGCCTTGAGGGTCGCAGAGTAGATGAGAGGCGCCCGATAGGTTTGGATAGGTTGGCCCAGTTGTTGGCTACACTCCCTGCCACATGTTCATCTCAGTTTGAGGCGGTGTTGTTCCGAGCCGCTTTTACGCTAGCATTTCACGGGGCGATGCGGGTAAGCGAACTGGTGGCAAGGAACAAACAGGATGTGGCGGGGGGTTTGTGCCAAGAACACGTTCAGATCAGAGGAGAGGCAATGACTGTCTCCTTTGTCAGGTCCAAGACCGATCAAGACGGGATGGGTGATTGCATAATCATACGCAGGATTCCCGGGTCCTCCATGTGTCCGGTAAAGTGTTTAGAAGATTACCTAGCACGAAGGGTGGCATTATGGGGGGGGACCTTGTTGAGACACGCTGACGCCACCACACTGACAAGATTTCAGTTTCAGCGGGTGCTTGCGATGTCAATTGCCGCTGCGGGCTTGAACCCGGGCGAGTTTGGGACCCATTCCTTTCGGATAGGGGCTGCTACGGAAGCTACAGCCAGGGGTCTTAATGTTGAACAAGTGAAACGAGTGGGGCGTTGGTCCTCCAATTGTTATAAGAGGTATGTACGGTTGCACATGTTGTAAAGCTGTAACGATGTACTCACGCCTCTTGTTTTTGTTTGGTTTTCAGTTGCGCAAGCCTACGAGGCGGGGCGGACTATGCAGTCGACCCAACACCGGGCCAGCGGTCAGACATCACCGGCTGTGAAAAAGGAGGTGTGGGTCGTGGGCCACTCATACGTGAGGCGTGCCGCGGACGTATTCAAAGCAGGTGACATGATTCACGTAGCTGGGGAATACGGGTACAGGGTGTCCTTCTACGGAAGAGGCGGTCTCTGTATTGACCAGTTTCAAGCATTTTTCGAGGGTATGTTAGGGCGGACGAGGTCACCGCCGTCTATAGTCATAGTACACTTGGGGGGCAATGATTTGGTCACCACCGGTAGACGACTTCTCCTGGAGGCAATGCTTTCCACTGTAAGTTGGTTGGCGAGGAGAGTTCCGGGGTGCACAATTGCGTGGTCCCATATGATCCCACGAAAGGTGTGGCGGGGGGCTATTTCTATTCCTGCTTTGAATCAGTCTGTTAGAAAGCTTAATAACAAAGTGAGTAGGTTGTTCCGTTCCAGGACATTGCATTCTATTCCGCATGGCTGTCTTAATGATGACAGTATGTATTTGGGGGATGGTGTGCATTTGTCTCGGGTGGGGAATGAGTTACTCATAGGAGACTTCTTAGCATGGTTGAAAACGTTAAAACATGACCTTTAGGTAGGAGCTTTGTGGGGGGTCCGGATAGCCGGTCAACTATCCGGCCTGTGGCGGTAAGGTCATGATCGGTGAGCAGTAATTGGAAGATCCCTATGAGTGGGCGTCACCCAACACGGATGGGAGCGCTCGGGAGAGGTGGCCTTTGGCCCCTCAACGGGGAGGCAGTCCCTTCTAAGGATGGGTCGCCGAAAGAAAAGGAAAGGCGGTCAAGGCCCCTTCCTGTGTAGGAGGGGTTACAGCCCCCTCCTGGGGAATTTCCCGGGGCCAGTGACGTCTGCGACGGCAGATGTGGTAAGTTGTGTGGGTTTGGGGGGAGGTCTACGCTACCTTCTAGATAACTCACACGAGTCCTCGAACGACCTTTAAGTGGCGTCGAGTTTAGTGGGGCCCCCGTCAAGTCAAGGGAAATTGGTAGTTGCACTTGAGGTACGCCTCAGTGCTGTCGCCCCTCCCCAGTGGGGGGGGGGGTATTTCTGGTTAGGGATCTTGACACCGGTTACGACCTTGCCGTTGGCCCTTAAACGTTAGGATGTACAATTTCAAAATTTCAAGAAAATGTTTTGTAGGTTGTTAGTTCGGCTAGGAGAACCTCTGTATTAGAGAATCTGTTAAGGTTAGCCAAACATCGCAATGTGGTAATGAAATTGTACATTAATATGAAACTGTTAATGTTTTAATTTTTTGTTTTAATAAATACGGCCGGGGAGGGTCACTCCCTCCCTCTTCCAAAAACTTCAAGAACTGTCTCCGGTTTCCCTCCTTTGGGGATTGTGTTGAGAGGGGGTGGCGGGTATCTCAGCCATATGGAAAGGGGCGACCACTCGGTCCCCCCGAACGTATGGCAGAGTACCTCGATCCCCCCGGGAAGCCATTTTGGGCGGGAGGCGCGTCTCGGCTGGTATGCCCGAAGCGGCGTAGCCGGGGCGCGCTTGTTCCCGCCCTAGAGTGGGCTGGCCTAGACACTGACGCGGCTGGCCACGCCCTCGGGGCAGGCAGGGGCGGGTTTACGCCCGCCCTGAAGACGGATAAAAAGGGACGCAAGACCAGAAGGCATCCTCTTGTTCCTGTGCTCTGAAGCTGCACCTCCTCGCTGCACGTGAGCTCGAGACGGAACGAAGAGCCAATTTTGACCCACCCACCAGCCCCTGAAGACAGCGAGTGGTTTTAAATAAAGTTTGATTGGTAATTCTGATTTTCGTTTACAGGTTGCGGTATTATCCTGAAGATTTTGAGTATGCAATAAAGAATGATCGTTTTGTGTTATGTTTTGCAAATAAAGTAATTCTGCTTTAGTGTTCATCAGTAGGCATGCTTTGAATAAAGTTGTGGTTGCTACTGTCTGTTATATTTAGTCTTTAGTTATTTAGTTATCATTGTCGTATTTATTTTGGTCGGGCGGTAAGGTCACGATCGGTGAGCAGTAATTGGAAGATCCCTATGAGTGGGCGTCACCCAACACGGATGGGAGCGCTCGGGAGAGGTGGCCTTTGGCCCCTCAACGGGGAGGCGGTCCCTTCTAAGGATGGGTCGCCGAAAGAAAAGGAAAGGCGGTCAAGGCCCCTTCCTGTGTAGGAGGGGTTACAGCCCCCTCCTGGGGAATTTCCCGGGGCCAGTGACGTCTGCGACGGCAGATGTGGTAAGTTGTGTGGGTTTGGGGGGAGGTCTACGCTACCTTCTAGATAACTCACACGAGTCCTCGAACGACCTTTAAGTGGCGTCGAGTTTAGTGGGGCCCCCGTCAAGTCAAGGGAAATTGGTAGTTGCACTTGAGGTACGCCTCAGTGCTGTCGCCCCTCCCCAGTGGGGGGGGGTATTTCTGGTTAGGGATCTTGACACCGGTTACGACCTTGCCGTTGGCCCTTAAACGTTAGGATGTACAATTTCAAAATTTCAAGAAAATGTTTTGTAGGTTGTTAGTTCGGCTAGGAGAACCTCTGTATTAGAGAATCTGTTAAGGTTAGCCAAACATCGCAATGTGGTAATGAAATTGTACATTAATATGAAACTGTTAATGTTTTAATTTTTTGTTTTAATAAATACGGCCGGGGAGGGTTATTCAAAGTGGTTATTCAACATGAGGCCCGATCCAAATGACATTTTGAATCATTTTTGGAAGAGTCCAAAAAATCCATTTTCTGATGAAAAACGATGACCCCGGACCAGTCGAACGTTGAAAAAATGGTCAATATTGATGAAATTTTAACATTTAATCTTTTGACTTTAAATGACGGTTGGATGTGAGTTATTACTTTTTCAACTAAAATAAGTGTGTTTAAAGTCATTTCTGTGCCTGAAATTGGTCAAAATTGGAAGATTTTGAGTAAGCAAAACTCTGTAAAAATGGCAATTTTGGTCACTGTGAGGGTTTAAAAAGTGGTTATTCAACATGAGGCCCGATCCAAATGACATTCTGAATCATTTTTGGTACAGTGCAAAAAATCAATTTTCTGATGAAAAACGATGACCCCGGACCAGTCGAACGTTGAAAAAATGGTCAATATTGATGAAATTTTAACATTTAATCTTTTGACTTTAAATGACGGTTGGATGTGAGTTATTGCTTTTTCAATTAAAATAAGTGTGTTTAAAGTCATTTCTGTGCCTGAAATTGGTCAAAATTTGAAGCTTTTGAGTAAGCAAAACTCTGTAAAAATGGCAATTTTGGTCACTGTGAGGGTTTAAAAAGTGGTTATTCAACATGAGGCCCGATCCAAATGACATTTTGAATCATTTTTGGAAGAGTCCAAAAAATCCATTTTCTGATGAAAAACGATGACCCCGGACCAGTCGAACGTTGAAAAAATGGTCAATATTGATGAAATTTTAACATTTAATCTTTTGACTTTAAATGACGGTTGGATTTGAGTTATTACTTTTTCAACTAAAATAAGTGTGTTTAAAGTCATTTCTGTGCCTGAAATTGATCAAAATTGAAGATTTTGAGTAAGCAAAACTCTGTAAAAATGGCAATTTTGGTCACTGTGAGGGTTTAAAAAGTGGTTATTCAAAATGAGGCCCGATCCAAATGACATTCTGAATCATTTTTGGTAGAGTGCAAAAAATCAATTTTCTGATGAAAAACGATGACCCCGGACCAGTCGAACGTTGAAAAAATGGTCAATATTGATGAAATTTTAACATTTAATCTTTTGACTTTAAATGACAGTTGGATGTGAGTTATTACTTTTTCAACTAAAATAAGTGTGTTTAAAGTCATTTCTGTGCCTGAAATTGGTCAAAATTTGAAGCTTTTGAGTAAGCAAAACTCTGTAAAAATGGCAATTTTGGTCACTGTGAGGGTTTAAAAAGTGGTTATTCAACATGAGGCCCGATCCAAATGACATTTTGAATCATTTTTGGAAGAGTCCAAAAAATCCATTTTCTGATGAAAAACGATGACCCCGGACCAGTCGAACGTTGAAAAAATGGTCAATATTGATGAAATTTTAACATTTAATCTTTTGACTTTAAATGACGGTTGGATTTGAGGTATTACTTTTTCAACTAAAATAAGTGTGTTTAAAGTCATTTCTGTGCCTGAAATTGGTCAAAATTGAAGATTTTGAGTAAGCAAAACTCTGTAAAAATGGCAATTTTGGTCACTGTGAGGGTTTAAAAAGTGGTTATTCAACATGAGGCCCGATCCAAATGACATTTTGAATCATTTTTGGTAGAGTGCAAAAAATCAATTTTCTGATGAAAAACGATGACCCCGGACCAATCGAACGTTGAAAAAATGGTCAATATTGCTGAAATTTTAACATTTAATCTTTTGACTTTAAATGACGGTTGGATGTGAGTTATTACTTTTTCAACTAAAATAAGTGTGTTTAAAGTCATTTCTGTGCCTGAAATTGGTCAAAATTGGAAGATTTTGAGTAAGCAAAACTCTGTAAAAATGGCAATTTTGGTCACTGTGAGGGTTTAAAAAGTGGTTATTCAACATGAGGCCTGATCCAAATGACATTTTGAATCATTTTTGGTAGAGTCCAAAAAATCAATTTTCTGATGAAAAATGACCACCCCGGACCAGTCGAACGTTGAAAAAATGGTCAATATTGATAAAATTTTAACATTTAATCTTTTGACTTTAAATGACGGTTGGATGTGAGTTATTACTTTTTCAACTAAAATAAGTGTGTTTAAAGTCATTTCTGTGCCTGAAATTGGTCAAAATTTGAAGCTTTTGAGTAAGCAAAACTCTGTAAAAATGGCAATTTTGGTCACTGTGAGGGTTTAAAAAGTGGTTATTCAACATGAGGCCCGATCCAAATGACATTTTGAATCATTTTTGGAAGAGTCCAAAAAATCCATTTTCTGATGAAAAACGATGACCCCGGACCAGTCGAACGTTGAAAAAATGGTCAATATTGATGAAATTTTAACATTTAATCTTTTGACTTTAAATGACGGTTGGATGTGAGTTATTACTTTTTCAACTAAAATAAGTGTGTTTAAAGTAATTTCTGTGCCTGAAATTGGTCAAAATTGGAAGATTTTGAGTAAGCAAAACTCTGTAAAAATGGCAATTTTGGTCACTGTGAGGGTTTAAAAAGTGGTTATTCAACATGAGGCCCGATCCAAATGACATTTTGAATCATTTTTGGAAGAGTCCAAAAAATCCATTTTCTGATGAAAAACGATGACCCCGGACCAGTCGAACATTGAAAAAATGGTCAATATTGATGAAATTTTAACATTTAATCTTTTGACTTTAAATGACGGTTGGATGTGAGTTATTACTTTTTCAACTAAAATAAGTGTGTTTAAAGTCATTTCTGTGCCTGAAATTGGTCAAAATTGAAGATTTTGAGTAAGCAAAACTCTGAAAAAATGGCAATTTTGGTCACTGTGAGGGTTTAAAAAGTGGTTATTCAACATGAGGCCCGATCCAAATGACATTTTGAATCATTTTTAGTAGAGTGCAAAAAATCAATTTTCTGATGAAAAACGATGACCCCGGATCAGTCGAACGTTGAAAAAATGGTCAATATTGCTGAAATTTTAACATTTGATCTTTTGACTTTAAATGACGGTTGGATGTGAGTTATTACTTTTTCAACTAAAATAAGTGTGTTTAAAGTCATTTCTGTGCCTGAAATTGGTCAAAATTTGAAGCTTTTGAGTAAGCAAAACTCTGTAAAAATGGCAATTTTGGTCACTGTGAGGGTTTAAAAAGTGGTTATTCAACATGAGGCCCGATCCAAATGACATTCTGAATCATTTTTGGTAGAGTGCAAAAAATCAATTTTCTGATGAAAAACGATGACCCCGGACCAGTCGAACGTTGAAAAAATGGTCAATATTGATGAAATTTTAACATTTAATCTTTTGACTTTAAATGACGGTTGGATGTGAGTTATTACTTTTTCAACTAAAATAAGTGTGTTTAAAGTCATTTCTGTGCCTGAAATTGGTCAAAATTTGAAGCTTTTGAGTAAGCAAAACTCTGTAAAAATGGCAATTTTGGTCACTGTGAGGGTTTAAAAAGTGGTTATTCAACATGAGGCCCGATCCAAATGACATTTTGAATCATTTTTGGAAGAGTCCAAAAAATCCATTTTCTGATGAAAAACGATGACCCCGGACCAGTCGAACGTTGAAAAAATGGTCAATATTGATGAAATTTTAACATTTAATCTTTTGACTTTAAATGACGGTTGGATGTGAGTTATTACTTTTTCAACTAAAATAAGTGTGTTTAAAGTCATTTCTGTCCCTGAAATTGGTCAAAATTGGAAGATTTTGAGTAAGCAAAACTCTGTAAAAATGGCAATTTTGGTCACTGTGAGGGTTTAAAAAGTGGTTATTCAACATGAGGCCCGATCCAAATGACATTTTGAATCATTTTTGGAAGAGTCCAAAAAATCCATTTTCTGATGAAAAACGATGACCCCGGACCAGTCGAACATTGAAAAAATGGTCAATATTGATGAAATTTTAACATTTAATCTTTTGACTTTAAATGACGGTTGGATTTGAGTTATTACTTTTTCAACTAAAATAAGTGTGTTTAAAGTCATTTCTGTGCCTGAAATTGGTCAAAATTGAAGATTTTGAGTAAGCAAAACTCTGTAAAAATGGCAATTTTGGTCACTGTGAGGGTTTAAAAAGTGGTTATTCAACATGAGGCCCGATCCAAATGACATTCTGAATCATTTTTGGTAGAGTGCAAAAAATCAATTTTCCGATGAAAAACGATGACCCCGGACCAGTCGAACGTTGAAAAAATGGTCAATATTGATGAAATTTTAACATTTAATCTTTTGACTTTAAATGACAGTTGGATGTGAGTTATTACTTTTTCAACTAAAATAAGTGTGTTTAAAGTCATTTCTGTGCCTGAAATTGGTCAAAATTTGAAGCTTTTGAGTAAGCAAAACTCTGTAAAAATGGCAATTTTGGTCACTGTGAGGTTTTAAAAAGTGGTTATTCAACATGAGGCCCGATCCAAATGACATTTTGAATCATTTTTGGAAGAGTCCAAAAAATCCATTTTCTGATGAAAAACGATGACCCCGGACCAGTCGAACGTTGAAAAAATGGTCAATATTGATGAAATTTTAACATTTAATCTTTTGACTTTAAATGACGATTGGATGTGAGTTATTACTTTTTCAACTAAAATAAGTGTGTTTAAAGTAATTTCTGTGCCTGAAATTGGTCAAAATTGGAAGATTTTGAGTAAGCAAAACTCTGTAAAAATGGCAATTTTGGTCACTGTGAGGGTTTAAAAAGTGGTTATTCAACATGAGGCCCGATCCAAATGACATTTTGAATCATTTTTGGAAGAGTCCAAAAAATCCATTTTCTGATGAAAAACGATGACCCCGGACCAGTCGAACATTGAAAAAATGGTCATAATTGATGAAATTTTAACATTTAATCTTTTGACTTTAAATGACGGTTGGATGTGAGTTATTACTTTTTCAACTAAAATAAGTGTGTTTAAAGTCATTTCTGTGCCTGAAATTGGTCAAAATTGAAGATTTTGAGTAAGCAAAACTCTGTAAAAATGGCAATTTTGGTCACTGTGAGGGTTTAAAAAGTGGTTATTCAACATGAGGCCCGATCCAAATGACATTTTGAATCATTTTTGGTAGAGTGCAAAAAATCAATTTTCTGATGAAAAACGATGACCCCGGATCAGTCGAACGTTGAAAAAATGGTCAATGTTGCTGAAATTTTAACATTTGATCTTTTGACTTTAAATGACGGTTGGATGTGAGTTATTACTTTTTCAACTAAAATAAGTGTGTTTAAAGTCATTTCTGTGCCTGAAATTGGTCAAAATTTGAAGCTTTTGAGTAAGCAAAACTCTGTAAAAATGGCAATTTTGGTCACTGTGAGGGTTTAAAAAGTGGTTATTCAACATGAGGCCCGATCCAAATGACATTCTGAATCATTTTTGGTAGAGTGCAAAAAATCAATTTTCTGATGAAAAACGATGACCCCGGACCAGTCGAACGTTGAAAAAATGGTCAATATTGATGAAATTTTAACATTTAATCTTTTGACTTTAAATGACGGTTGGATGTGAGTTATTACTTTTTCAACTAAAATAAGTGTGTTTAAAGTCATTTCTGTGCCTGAAATTGGTCAAAATTTGAAGCTTTTGAGTAAGCAAAACTCTGTAAAAATGGCAATTTTGGTCACTGTGAGGGTTTAAAAAGTGGTTATTCAACATGAGGCCCGATCCAAATGACATTTTGAATCATTTTTGGAAGAGTCCAAAAAATCCATTTTCCGATGTAAAACGATGACCCCGGACCAGTCGAACGTTGAAAAAATGGTCAATATTGATGAAATTTTAACATTTAATCTTTTGACTTTAAATGACGGTTGGATGTGAGTTATTACTTTTTCAACTAAAATAAGTGTGTTTAAAGTCATTTCTGTGCCTGAAATTGGTCAAAATTGGAAGATTTTGAGTAAGCAAAACTCTGTAAAAATGGCAATTTTGGTCACTGTGAGGGTTTAAAAAGTGGTTATTCAACATGAGGCCCGATCCAAATGACATTTTGAATCATTTTTGGAAGAGTCCAAAAAATCCATTTTCTGATGAAAAACGATGACCCCGGACCAGTCGAACATTGAAAAAATGGTCAATATTGATGAAATTTTAACATTTAATCTTTTGACTTTAAATGACGGTTGGATGTGAGTTATTACTTTTTCAACTAAAATAAATGTGTTTAAAGTCATTTCTGTCCCTGAAATTGGTCAAAATTGAAGATTTTGAGTAAGCAAAACTCTGTAAAAATGGCAATTTTGGTCACTGTGAGGGTTTAAAAAGTGGTTATTCAACATGAGGCCCGATCCAAATGACATTTTGAATCATTTTTGGTAGAGTGCAAAAGATCAATTTTCTGATGAAAAACGATGACCCCGGACCAGTCGAACGTTGAAAAAATGGTCAATATTGCTGAAATTTTAACATTTAATCTTTTGACTTTAAATGACGGTTGGATGTGAGTTATTACTTTTTCAACTAAAATAAGTGTGTTTAAAGTCATTTCTGTGCCTGAAATTGGTCAAAATTTGAAGCTTTTGAGTAAGCAAAACTCTGTAAAAATGGCAATTTTGGTCACTGTGAGGGTTTAAAAAGTGGTTATTCAACATGAGGCCCGATCCAAATGACAATTTGAATCATTTTTGGAAGAGTCCAAAAAATCAATTTTCTGATGAAAAACGATGACCCCGGACCAGTCGAACGTTGAAAAAATGGTCAATATTGATGAAATTTTAACATTTAATCTTTTGACTTTAAATGACGGTTGGATGTGAGTTATTACTTTTTCAACTAAAATAAGTGTGTTTAAAGTCATTTCTGTGCCTGAAATTGGTCAAAATTGAAGATTTTGAGTAAGCAAAACTCTGTAAAAATGGCAATTTTGGTCACTGTGAGGGTTTAAAAAGTGGTTATTCAACATGAGGCCCGATCCAAATGACATTTTGAATCATTTTTGGAAGAGTCCAAAAAATCCATTTTCTGATGAAAAACGATGACCCTGGACCAGTCGAACGTTGAAAAAATTGTCAATATTGATGAAATTTTAACATTTAATCTTTTGACTTTAAATGACGGTTGGATTTGAGTTATTACTTTTTCAACTAAAATAAGTGTGTTTAAAGTCATTTCTGTGCCTGAAATTGGTCAAAATTGAAGATTTTGAGTAAGCAAAACACTGTAAAAATGGCAATTTTGGTCACTGTGAGGGTTTAAAAAGTGGTTATTCAAAATGAGGCCCGATCCAAATGACATTCTGAATCATTTTTGGTAGAGTGCAAAAAATCAATTTTCTGATGAAAAACGATGACCCCGGACCAGTCGAACGTTGAAAAAATGGTCAATATTGATGAAATTTTAACATTTAATCTTTTGACTTTAAATGACAGTTGGATGTGAGTTATTACTTTTTCAACTAAAATAAGTGTGTTTAAAGTCATTTCTGTGCCTGAAATTGGTCAAAATTTGAAGCTTTTGAGTACGCAAAACTCTGTAAAAATGGCAATTTTGGTCACTGTGAGGGTTTAAAAAGTGGTTATTCAACATGAGGCCCGATCCAAATGACATTTTGAATAATTTTTGGAAGAGTCCAAAAAATCCATTTTCTGATGAAAAACGATGACCCCGGACCAGTCGAACGTTGAAAAAATGGTCAATATTGATGAAATTTTAACATTTAATCTTTTGACTTTAAATGACGGTTGGATTTGAGGTATTACTTTTTCAACTAAAATAAGTGTGTTTAAAGTCATTTCTGTGCCTGAAATTGGTCAAAATTGAAGATTTTGAGTAAGCAAAACTCTGTAAAAATGGCAATTTTGGTCACTGTGAGGGTTTAAAAAGTGGTTATTCAACATGAGGCCCGATCCAAATGACATTTTGAATCATTTTTGGTAGAGTGCAAAAAATCAATTTTCTGATGAAAAACGATGACCACGGACCAATCGAACGTTGAAAAAATGGTCAATATTGCTGAAATTTTAACATTTAATCTTTTGACTTTAAATGACGGTTGGATGTGAGTTATTACTTTTTCAACTAAAATAAGTGTGTTTAAAGTCATTTCTGTGCCTGAAATTGGTCAAAATTGGAAGATTTTGAGTAAGCAAAACTCTGTAAAAATGGCAATTTTGGTCACTTTGAGGGTTTAAAAAGTGGTTATTCAACATGAGGCCCGATCCAAATGACATTTTGAATCATTTTTAGTAGAGTGCAAAAAATCAATTTTCGGATGAAAAACGATGACCCCGGATCAGTCGAACGTTGAAAAAATGGTCAATATTGCTGAAATTTTAACATTTGATCTTTTGACTTTAAATGACGGTTGGATGTGAGTTATTACTTTTTCAACTAAAATAAGTGTGTTTAAAGTCATTTCTGTGCCTGAAATTGGTCAAAATTTGAAGCTTTTGAGTAAGCAAAACTCTGTAAAAATGGCAATTTTGGTCACTGTGAGGGTTTAAAAAGTGGTTATTCAACATGAGGCCCGATCCAAATGACATTCTGAATCATTTTTGGTAGAGTGCAAAAAATCAATTTTCTGATGAAAAACGATGACCCCGGACCAGTCGAACGTTGAAAAAATGGTCAATATTGATGAAATTTTAACATTTAATCTTTTGACTTTAAATGACGGTTGGATGTGAGTTATTACTTTTTCAACTAAAATAAGTGTGTTTAAAGTCATTTCTGTGCCTGAAATTGGTCAAAATTTGAAGCTTTTGAGTAAGCAAAACTCTGTAAAAATGGCAATTTTGGTCACTGTGAGGGTTTAAAAAGTGGTTATTCAACATGAGGCCCGATCCAAATGACATTTTGAATCATTTTTGGAAGAGTCCAAAAAATCCATTTTCTGATGAAAAACGATGACCCCGGACCAGTCGAACGTTGAAAAAATGGTCAATATTGATGAAATTTTAACATTTAATCTTTTGACTTTAAATGACGGTTGGATGTGAGTTATTACTTTTTCAACTAAAATAAGTGTGTTTAAAGTCATTTCTGTCCCTGAAATTGGTCAAAATTGGAAGATTTTGAGTAAGCAAAACTCTGTAAAAATGGCAATTTTGGTCACTGTGAGGGTTTAAAAAGTGGTTATTCAACATGAGGCCCGATCCAAATGACATTTTGAATCATTTTTGGAAGAGTCCAAAAAATCCATTTTCTGATGAAAAACGATGACCCCGGACCAGTCGAACATTGAAAAAATGGTCAATATTGATGAAATTTTAACATTTAATCTTTTGACTTTAAATGACGGTTGGATTTGAGTTATTACTTTTTCAACTAAAATAAGTGTGTTTAAAGTCATTTCTGTGCCTGAAATTGGTCAAAATTGAAGATTTTGAGTAAGCAAAACTCTGTAAAAATGGCAATTTTGGTCACTGTGAGGGTTTAAAAAGTGGTTATTCAACATGAGGCCCGATCCAAATGACATTCTGAATCATTTTTGGTAGAGTGCAAAAAATCAATTTTCCGATGAAAAACGATGACCCCGGACCAGTCGAACGTTGAAAAAATGGTCAATATTGATGAAATTTTAACATTTAATCTTTTGACTTTAAATGACAGTTGGATGTGAGTTATTACTTTTTCAACTAAAATAAGTGTGTTTAAAGTCATTTCTGTGCCTGAAATTGGTCAAAATGTGAAGCTTTTGAGTAAGCAAAACTCTGTAAAAATGGCAATTTTGGTCACTGTGAGGTTTTAAAAAGTGGTTATTCAACATGAGGCCCGATCCAAATGACATTTTGAATCATTTTTGGAAGAGTCCAAAAAATCCATTTTCTGATGAAAAACGATGACCCCGGACCAGTCGAACGTTGAAAAAATGGTCAATATTGATGAAATTTTAACATTTAATCTTTTGACTTTAAATGACGATTGGATGTGAGTTATTACTTTTTCAACTAAAATAAGTGTGTTTAAAGTAATTTCTGTGCCTGAAATTGGTCAAAATTGGAAGATTTTGAGTAAGCAAAACTCTGTAAAAATGGCAATTTTGGTCACTGTGAGGGTTTAAAAAGTGGTTATTCAACATGAGGCCCGATCCAAATGACATTTTGAATCATTTTTGGAAGAGTCCAAAAAATCCATTTTCTGATGAAAAACGATGACCCCGGACCAGTCGAACATTGAAAAAATGGTCATAATTGATGAAATTTTAACATTTAATCTTTTGACTTTAAATGACGGTTGGATGTGAGTTATTACTTTTTCAACTAAAATAAGTGTGTTTAAAGTCATTTCTGTGCCTGAAATTGGTCAAAATTGAAGATTTTGAGTAAGCAAAACTCTGTAAAAATGGCAATTTTGGTCACTGTGAGGGTTTAAAAAGTGGTTATTCAACATGAGGCCCGATCCAAATGACATTTTGAATCATTTTTGGTAGAGTGCAAAAAATCAATTTTCTGATGAAAAACGATGACCCCGGATCAGTCGAACGTTGAAAAAATGGTCAATGTTGCTGAAATTTTAACATTTGATCTTTTGACTTTAAATGACGGTTGGATGTGAGTTATTACTTTTTCAACTAAAATAAGTGTGTTTAAAGTCATTTCTGTGCCTGAAATTGGTCAAAATTTGAAGCTTTTGAGTAAGCAAAACTCTGTAAAAATGGCAATTTTGGTCACTGTGAGGGTTTAAAAAGTGGTTATTCAACATGAGGCCCGATCCAAATGACATTCTGAATCATTTTTGGTAGAGTGCAAAAAATCAATTTTCTGATGAAAAACGATGACCCCGGACCAGTCGAACGTTGAAAAAATGGTCAATATTGATGAAATTTTAACATTTAATCTTTTGACTTTAAATGACGGTTGGATGTGAGTTATTACTTTTTCAACTAAAATAAGTGTGTTTAAAGTCATTTCTGTGCCTGAAATTGGTCAAAATTTGAAGCTTTTGAGTAAGCAAAACTCTGTAAAAATGGCAATTTTGGTCACTGTGAGGGTTTAAAAAGTGGTTATTCAACATGAGGCCCGATCCAAATGACATTTTGAATCATTTTTGGAAGAGTCCAAAAAATCCATTTTCCGATGTAAAACGATGACCCCGGACCAGTCGAACGTTGAAAAAATGGTCAATATTGATGAAATTTTAACATTTAATCTTTTGACTTTAAATGACGGTTGGATGTGAGTTATTACTTTTTCAACTAAAATAAGTGTGTTTAAAGTCATTTCTGTGCCTGAAATTGGTCAAAATTGGAAGATTTTGAGTAAGCAAAACTCTGTAAAAATGGCAATTTTGGTCACTGTGAGGGTTTAAAAAGTGGTTATTCAACATGAGGCCCAATCCAAATGACATTTTGAATCATTTTTGGAAGAGTCCAAAAAATCCATTTTCTGATGAAAAACGATGACCCCGGACAAGTCGAACATTGAAAAAATGGTCAATATTGATGAAATTTTAACATTTAATCTTTTGACTTTAAATGACGGTTGGATGTGAGTTATTACTTTTTCAACTAAAATAAATGTGTTTAAAGTCATTTCTGTCCCTGAAATTGGTCAAAATTGAAGATTTTGAGTAAGCAAAACTCTGTAAAAATGGCAATTTTGGTCACTGTGAGGGTTTAAAAAGTGGTTATTCAACATGAGGCCCGATCCAAATGACATTTTGAATCATTTTTGGTAGAGTGCAAAAGATCAATTTTCTGATGAAAAACGATGACCCCGGACCAGTCGAACGTTGAAAAAATGGTCAATATTGCTGAAATTTTAACATTTAATCTTTTGACTTTAAATGACGGTTGGATGTGAGTTATTACTTTTTCAACTAAAATAAGTGTGTTTAAAGTCATTTCTGTGCCTGAAATTGGTCAAAATTTGAAGCTTTTGAGTAAGCAAAACTCTGTAAAAATGGCAATTTTGGTCACTGTGAGGGTTTAAAAAGTGGTTATTCAACATGAGGCCCGATCCAAATGACAATTTGAATCATTTTTGGAAGAGTCCAAAAAATCAATTTTCTGATGAAAAACGATGACCCCGGACCAGTCGAACGTTGAAAAAATGGTCAATATTGATGAAATTTTAACATTTAATCTTTTGACTTTAAATGACGGTTGGATGTGAGTTATTACTTTTTCAACTAAAATAAGTGTGTTTAAAGTCATTTCTGTGCCTGAAATTGGTCAAAATTGAAGATTTTGAGTAAGCAAAACTCTGTAAAAATGGCAATTTTGGTCACTGTGAGGGTTTAAAAAGTGGTTATTCAACATGAGGCCCGATCCAAATGACATTTTGAATCATTTTTGGAAGAGTCCAAAAAATCCATTTTCTGATGAAAAACGATGACCCTGGACCAGTCGAACGTTGAAAAAATTGTCAATATTGATGAAATTTTAACATTTAATCTTTTGACTTTAAATGACGGTTGGATTTGAGGTATTACTTTTTCAACTAAAATAAGTGTGTTTAAAGTCATTTCTGTGCCTGAAATTGGTCAAAATTGAAGATTTTGAGTAAGCAAAACTCTGTAAAAATGGCAATTTTGGTCACTGTGAGGGTTTAAAAAGTGGTTATTCAACATGAGGCCCGATCCAAATGACATTTTGAATCATTTTTGGTAGAGTGCAAAAAATCAATTTTCTGATGAAAAACGATGACCACGGACCAATCGAACGTTGAAAAAATGGTCAATATTGCTGAAATTTTAACATTTAATCTTTTGACTTTAAATGACGGTTGGATGTGAGTTATTACTTTTTCAACTAAAATAAGTGTGTTTAAAGTCATTTCTGTGCCTGAAATTGGTCAAAATTGGAAGATTTTGAGTAAGCAAAACTCTGTAAAAATGGCAATTTTGGTCACTTTGAGGGTTTAAAAAGTGGTTATTCAACATGAGGCCTGATCCAAATGACATTTTGAATCATTTTTGGTAGAGTCCAAAAAATCAATTTTCTGATGAAAAATTACCACCCCGGACCAGTCGAACGTTGAAAAAATGGTCAATATTGATGAAATTTTAACATTTAACCTTTTGACTTTAAATGACGGTTGGATGTGAGTTATTACT
Source organism: Lissotriton vulgaris (assembly GCF_964263255.1). Classification (NCBI taxonomy): domain Eukaryota; kingdom Metazoa; phylum Chordata; class Amphibia; order Caudata; family Salamandridae; genus Lissotriton; species Lissotriton vulgaris. Next base: position 234,765 of record NW_028241264.1, read on the forward strand.
TTTTCAACTAAAATAAGTGTGTTTAAAGTCATTTCTGTGCCTGAAATTGGTCAAAATTTGAAGCTTTTGAGTAAGCAAAACTCTGTAAAAATGGCAATTTTGGTCACTGTGAGGGTTTAAAAAGTGGTTATTCAACATGAGGCCCGATCCAAATGACATTTTGAATCATTTTTGGAAGAGTCCAAAAAATCCATTTTCTGATGAAAAACGATGACTCCGGACCAGTCGAACATTGAAAAAATGGTCAATATTGATGAAATTTTAACATTTAATCTTTTGACTTTAAATGACGGTTGGATGTGAGTTATTACTTTTTCAACTAAAATAAGTGTGTTTAAAGTCATTTCTGTGCCTGAAATTGGTCAAAATTGAAGATTTTGAGTAAGCAAAACTCTGTAAAAATGGCAATTTTGGTCACTGTGAGGGTTTAAAAAGTGGTTATTCAACATGAGGCCCGATCCAAATGACATTTTGAATCATTTTTGGTAGAGTGCAAAAAATCAATTTTCTGATGAAAAACGATGACCCCGGATCAGTCGAACGTTGAAAAAATGGTCAATATTGCTGAAATTTTAACATTTGATCTTTTGACTTTAAATGACGGTTGGATGTGAGTTATTACTTTTTCAACTAAAATAAGTGTGTTTAAAGTCATTTCTGTGCCTGAAATTGGTCAAAATTTGAAGCTTTTGAGTAAGCAAAACTCTGTAAAAATGGCAATTTTGGTCACTGTGAGGGTTTAAAAAGTGGTTATTCAACATGAGGCCCGATCCAAATGACATTCTGAATCATTTTTGGTAGAGTGCAAAAAATCAATTTTCTGATGAAAAACGATGACCCCGGACCAGTCGAACGTTGAAAAAATGGTCAATATTGATGAAATTTTAACATTTAATCTTTTGACTTTAAATGACGGTTGGATGTGAGTTATTACTTTTTCAACTAAAATAAGTGTGTTTAAAGTCATTTCTGTGCCTGAAATTGGTCAAAATTTGAAGCTTTTGAGTAAGCAAAACTCTGTAAAAATGGCAATTTTGGTCACTGTGAGGGTTTAAAAAGTAGTCATTCAACATGAGGCCCGATCCAAATGACATTTTGAATCATTTTTGGAAGAGTCCAAAAAATCCATTTTCTGATGAAAAACGATGACCCCGGACCAGTCGAACGTTGAAAAAATGGTCAATATTGATGAAATTTTAACATTTAATCTTTTGACTTTAAATGACGGTTGGATGTGAGTTATTACTTTTTCAACTAAAATAAGTGTGTTTAAAGTCATTTCTGTCCCTGAAATTGGTCAAAATTGGAAGATTTTGAGTAAGCAAAACTCTGTAAAAATGGCAATTTTGGTCACTGTGAGGGTTTAAAAAGTGGTTATTCAACATGAGGCCCGATCCAAATGACATATTGAATCATTTTTGGAAGAGTCCAAAAAATCCATTTTCTGATGAAAAACGATGACCCCGTACCAGTCGAACATTGAAAAAATGGTCAATATTGATGAAATTTTAACATTTAATCTTTTGACTTTAAATGACGGTTGGATGTGAGTTATTACTTTTTCAACTAAAATAAGTGTGTTTAAAGTCATTTCTGTCCCTGAAATTGGTCAAAATTGAAGATTTTGAGTAAGCAAAACTCTGTAAAAATGGCAATTTTGGTCACTGTGAGGGTTTAAAAAGTGGTTATTCAACATGAGGCCCGATCCAAATGACATTTTGAATCATTTTTGGTAGAGTGCAAAAAATCAATTTTCTGATGAAAAACGATGACCCCGGACCAGTCGAACGTTGAAAAAATGGTCAATATTGCTGAAATTTTAACATTTAATCTTTTGACTTTAAATGACGGTTGGATGTGAGTTATTACTTTTTCAACTAAAATAAGTGTGTTTAAAGTCATTTCTGTGCCTGAAATTGGTCAAAATTTGAAGCTTTTGAGTAAGCAAAACTCTGTAAAAATGGCAATTTTGGTCACTGTGAGGGTTTAAAAAGTGGTTATTCAACATGAGGCCCGATCCAAATGACATTCTGAATCATTTTTGGTAGAGTGCAAAAAATCAATTTTCTGATGAAAAACGATGACCCCGGACCAGTCGAACGTTGAAAAAATGGTCAATATTGATGAAATTTTAACATTTAATCTTTTGACTTTAAATGACGGTTGGATGTGAGTTATTGCTTTTTCAACTAAAATAAGTGTGTTTAAAGTCATTTCTGTGCCTGAAATTGGTCAAAATTTGAAGCTTTTGAGTAAGCAAAACTCTGTAAAAATGGCAATTTTGGTCACTGTGAGGGTTTAAAAAGTGGTTATTCAACATGAGGCCCGATCCAAATGACATTTTGAATCATTTTTGGAAGAGTCCAAAAAATCCATTTTCTGATGAAAAACGATGACCCCGGACCAGTCGAACGTTGAAAAAATGGTCAATATTGATGAAATTTTAACATTTAATCTTTTGACTTTAAATGACGGTTGGATGTGAGTTATTACTTTTTCAACTAAAATAAGTGTGTTTAAAGTCATTTCTGTGCCTGAAATTGGTCAAAATTGGAAGATTTTGAGTAAGCAAAACTCTGTAAAAATGGCAATTTTGGTCACTGTGAGGGTTTAAAAAGTGGTTATTCAACATGAGGCCCGATCCAAATGACATTTTGAATCATTTTTGGAAGAGTCCATAAAATCTATTTTCTGATGAAAAACGATGACCCCGGACCAGTCGAACGTTGAAAAAATGGTCAATATTGATGAAATTTTAACATTTAATCTTTTGACTTTAAATGACGGTTGGATGTGAGTTATTGCTTTTTCAACTAAAATAAGTGTGTTTAAAGTCATTTCTGTGCCTGAAATTGGTCAAAATTTGAAGCTTTTGAGTAAGCAAAACTCTGTAAAAATGGCAATTTTGGTCACTGTGAGGGCTTAAAAAGTGGTTATTCAACATGAGGCCCGATCCAAATGACATTTTGAATCATTTTTGGAAGAGTCCAAAAAATCAATTTTCTGATGAAAAACGATGACCCCGGACCAGTCGAACGTTGAAAAAATGGTCAATATTGATGAAATTTTAACATTTAATCTTTTGACTTTAAATGACGGTTGGATTTGAGTTATTACTTTTTCAACTAAAATAAGTGTGTTTAAAGTCATTTCTGTGCCTGAAATTGGTGAAAATTGAAGATTTTGAGTAAGCAAAACTCTGTAAAAATGGCAATTTTGGTCACTGTGAGGGTTTAAAAAGTGGTTATTCAACATGAGGCCCGATCCAAATGACATTTTGAATCATTTTTGGAAGAGTCCAAAAAATCCATTTTCTGATGAAAAACGATGACCCCTGACCAGTCGAACGTTGAAAAAATGGTCAATATTGATGAAATTTTAACATTTAATCTTTTGACTTTAAATGACGGTTGGATTTGAGGTATTACTTTTTCAACTAAAATAAGTGTGTTTAAAGTCATTTCTGTGCCTGAAATTGGTCAAAATTGAAGATTTTGAGTAAGCAAAACTCTGTAAAAATGGCAATTTTGGTCACTGTGAGGGTTTAAAAAGTGGTTATTCAACATGAGGCCCGATCCAAATGACATTTTGAATCATTTTTGGTAGAGTGCAAAAAATCAATTTTCTGATGAAAAACGATGACCCCGGACCAATCGAACGTTGAAAAAATGGTCAATATTGCTGAAATTTTAACATTTAATCTTTTGACTTTAAATGACGGTTGGATGTGAGTTATTACTTTTTCAACTAAAATAAGTGTGTTTAAAGTCATTTCTGTGCCTGAAATTGGTCAAAATTGGAAGATTTTGAGTAAGCAAAACTCTGTAAAAATGGCAATTTTGGTCACTGTGAGGGTTTAAAAAGTGGTTATTCAACATGAGGCCTGATCCAAATGACATTTTGAATCATTTTTGGTAGAGTCCAAAAAATCAATTTTCTGATGAAAAATGACCATCCCGGACCAGTCGAACGTTGAAAAAATGGTCAATATTGATGAAATTTTAACATTTAATCTTTTGACTTTAAATGACGGTTGGATGTGAGTTATTACTTTTTCAACTAAAATAAGTGTGTTTAAAGTCATTTCTGTGCCTGAAATTGGTCAAAATTTGAAGCTTTTGAGTAAGCAAAACTCTGTAAAAATGGCAATTTTGGTCACTGTGAGGGTTTAAAAAGTGGTTATTCAACATGAGGCCCGATCCAAATGACATTTTGAATCATTTTTGGAAGAGTCCAAAAAATCCATTTTCTGATGAAAAACGATGACCCCGGACCAGTCGAACGTTGAAAAAATGGTCAATATTGCTGAAATTTTAACATTTAATCTTTTGACTTTAAATGACGGTTGGATGTGAGTTATTACTTTTTCAACTAAAATAAGTGTGTTTAAAGTCATTTCTGTGCCTGAAATTGGTCAAAATTTGAAGCTTTTGAGTAAGCAAAACTCTGTAAAAATGGCAATTTTGGTCACTGTGAGGGTTTAAAAAGTGGTTATTTAACATGAGGCCCGATCCAAATGACATTCTGAATCATTTTTGGTAGAGTGCAAAAAATCAATTTTCTGATGAAAAACGATGACCCCGGACCAGTCGAACGTTGAAAAAATGGTCAATATTGATGAAATTTTAATATTTAATCTTTTGACTTTAAATGACGGTTGGATGTGAGTTATTACTTTTTCAACTAAAATAAGTGTGTTTAAAGTCATTTCTGTGCCTGAAATTGGTCAAAATTTGAAGCTTTTGAGTAAGCAAAACTCTGTAAAAATGGCAATTTTGGTCACTGTGAGGGTTTAAAAAGTGGTTATTCAACATGAGGCCCGATCCAAATGACATTTTGAATCATTTTTGGAAGAGTCCAAAAAATCCATTTTCTGATGAAAAACGATGACCCTGGACCAGTCGAACGTTGAAAAAATGGTCAATATTGATGAAATTTTAACATTTAATCTTTTGACTTTAAATGACGGTTGGATGTGAGTTATTACTTTTTCAACTAAAATAAGTGTGTTTAAAGTCATTTCTGTGCCTGAAATTGGTCAAAATTTGAAGCTTTTGAGTAAGCAAAACTCTGTAAAAATGGCAATTTTGGTCACTTTGAGGGTTTAAAAAGTGGTTATTCAACATGAGGCCCGATCCAAATGACAATTTGAATCATTTTTGGAAGAGTCCAAAAAATCCATTTTCTGATGAAAAACGATGACCCCGGACCAGTCGAACATTGAAAAAATGGTCAATATTGATGAAATTTTAACATTTAATCTTTTGACTTTAAATGACGGTTGGATGTGAGTTATTACTTTTTCAACTAAAATAAGTGTGTTTAAAGTCATTTCTGTGCCTGAAATTGGTCAAAATTGAAGATTTTGAGTAAGCAAAACTCTGTAAAAATGGCAATTTTGGTCACTGTGAGGGTTTAAAAAGTGGTTATTCAACATGAGGCCCGATCCAAATGACATTCTGAATCATTTTTGGTAGAGTGCAAAAAATCAATTTTCTGATGAAAAACGATGACCCCGGACCAGTCGAACGTTGAAAAAATGGTCAATATTGCTAAAATTTTAACATTTAATCTTTTGACTTTAAATGACGGTTGGATATGAATTATTACTTTTTCAACTAAAATAAGTGTGTTTAAAGTCATTTCTGTGCCTGAAATTGGTCAAAATTTGAAGCTTTTGAGTAAGCAAAACTCTGTAAAAATGGCAATTTTGGTCACTTTGAGGGTTTAAAAAGTGGTTATTCAACATGAGGCCCGATCCAAATGACAATTTGAATCATTTTTGGAAGAGTCCAAAAAATCCATTTTCTGATGAAAAACGATGACCCCGGACCAGTCGAACATTGAAAAAATGGTCAATATTGATGAAATTTTAACATTTAATCTTTTGACTTTAAATGACGGTTGGTTGGATGTGAGTTATTACTTTTTCAACTAAAATAAGTGTGTTTAAAGTCATTTCTGTGCCTGAAATTGGTCAAAATTGAAGATTTTGAGTAAGCAAAACTCTGTAAAAATGGCAATTTTGGTCACTGTGAGGGTTTAAAAAGTGGTTATTCAACATGAGGCCCGATCCAAATGACATTTTAAATCATTTTTGGTAGAGTCCAAAAAATCAATTTTCTGATGAAAAACGATGACCCCGGACCAGTCGAACGTTGAAAAAATGGTCAATATTGATGACATTTTAACATTTAATCTTTTGACTTTAAATGACTGTTGGATATGAATTATTACTTTTTCAACTAAAATAAGTGTGTTTAAAGTCATTTCTGTGCCTGAAATTGGTCAAATTTGAAGCTTATGAGTAAGCAAAACTCTGTAAAAATGGCAATTTTGGTCACTGTGAGGGTTTAAAAAGTGGTTATTCAACATGAGGCCCGATCCAAATGACATTTTGAATCATTTTTGGAAGAGTCCAAAAAATCCATTTTCTGATGAAAAACGATGACCCCGGACCAGTCGAACGTTGAAAAAATGGTCAATATTGATGAAATTTTAACATTTAATCTTTTGACTTTAAATGACGGTTGGATGTGAGTTATTAATTTTTCAACTAAAATTAGTGTGTTTAAAGTCATTTCTGTGCCTGAAATTGGTAAAAATTCGAAGATTTTGAGTAAGCAAATCTCTGTAAAAATGGCAATTTTGGTCACTGTGAGGGTTTAAAAAGTGGTTATTCAACATGAGGCCTGATCCAAATGACATTTTGAATCATTTTTGGTAGAGTCCAAAAAAATCAATTTTCTGATGAAAAACGATGACCCGGACCAGTCGAACGTTGAAAAAATGGTCAATATTGATGAAATTTTAATATTTAATCTTTTGACTTTAAATGACGGTTGGATATGAATTATTACTATTTCAACTAAAATAAGTGTGTTTAAAGTCATTTCTGTGCCTGAAATTGGTCAAATTTGAAGATTTTGAGTAAGCAAAACTCTGTAAAAATGGCAATTTTGGACACTGTGAGGGTTTAAAAAGTGGTTATTCAACATGAGGCCCGATCCAAATGACATTTTGAATCATTTTTGGAAGAGTCCAAAAAATCCATTTTCTGATGAAAAACGATGACCCCGGACCAGTCGAACATTGAAAAAATGGTCAATATTGATGAAATTTTAACATTTAATCTTTTGACTTTAAATGACGGTTGGATGTGAGTTATTACTTTTTCAACTAAAATAAGTGTGTTTAAAGTCATTTCTTTGCCTGAAATTGGTCGAAATTGAAGATTTTGAGTAAGCAAAACTCTGTAAAAATGGCAATTTTGGTCACTGTGAGGGTTTAAAAAGTGGTTATTCAACATGAGGCCCGATCCAAATGACATTCTGAATCATTTTTGGTAGAGTGCAAAAAATCAATTTTCTGATGAAAAACGATGACCCCGGACCAGTCGAACGTTGAAAAAATGGTCAATATTGATGAAATTTTAACATTTAATCTTTTGACTTTAAATGACGGTTGGATGTGAGTTATTAATTTTTCAACTAAAATTAGTGTGTTTAAAGTCATTTCTGTGCCTGAAATTGGTAAAAATTCGAAGATTTTGAGTAAGCAAATCTCTGTAAAAATGGCAATTTTGGTCACTGTGAGGGTTTAAAAAGTGGTTATTCAACATGAGGCCTGATCCAAATGACATTTTGAATCATTTTTGGTAGAGTCCAAAAAATCAATTTTCTGATGAAAAACGATGACCCGGACCAGTCGAACGTTGAAAAAATGGTCAATATTGATGAAATTTTAATATTTAATCTTTTGACTTTAAATGACGGTTGGATATGAATTATTACTATTTCAACTAAAATAAGTGTGTTTAAAGTCATTTCTGTGCCTGAAATTGGTCAAATTTGAAGATTTTGAGTAAGCAAAACTCTGTAAAAATTGCAATTTTGGTCACTGTGAGGGTTTAAAAAGTGGTTATTCAACATGAGGCCCGATCCAAATGACATTTTGAATCATTTTTGGAAGAGTCCAAAAAATCCATTTTCTGATGAAAAACGATGACCCCGGACCAGTCGAACATTGAAAAAATGGTCAATATTGATGAAATTTTAACATTTAATCTTTTGACTTTAAATGACGGTTGGATGTGAGTTATTACTTTTTCAACTAAAATAAGTGTGTTTAAAGTTATTTCTGTGCCTGAAATTGGTCAAAATTTGAAGCTTTTGAGTAAGCAAAACTCTGTAAAAATGGCAATTTTGGTCACTGTGAGGGTTTAAAAAGTGGTTATTGAACATGAGGCCCGATCCAAATGACATTTTGAATCATTTTTGGAAGAGTCCAAAAAATCCATTTTCTGATGAAAAACGATGACCCCGGACCAGTCGAACGTTGAAAAAATGGTCAATATTGATGAAATTTTAACATTTAATCTTTTGACTTTAAATGATGGTTGGATGTGAGTTATTACTTTTTCAACTAAAATAAGTGTGTTTAAAGTCATTTCTGTGCCTGAAATTGGTCAAAATTTGAAGCTTTTGAGTAAGCAAAACTCTGTAAAAATGGCAATTTTGGTCAATTTGAGGGTTTAAAAAGTGGTTATTCAACATGAGGCCCGATCCAAATGACAATTTGAATCATTTTTGGAAGAGTCCAAAAAATCCATTTTCTGATGAAAAACGATGACCCCGGACCAGTCGAACATTGAAAAAATGGTCAATATTGATGAAATTTTAACATTTAATCTTTTGACTTTAAATGACGGTTGGATGTGAGTTATTACTTTTTCAACTAAAATAAGTGTGTTTAAAGTCATTTCTGTGCCTGAAAATGGTCAAAATTGAAGATTTTGAGTAAGCAAAACTCTGTAAAAATGGCAATTTTGGTCACTGTGAGGGTTTAAAAAGTGGTTATTCAACATGAGGCCCGATCCAAATGACATTCTGAATCATTTTTGGTAGAGTGCAAAAAATCAATTTTCTGATGAAAAACGATGACCCCGGACCAGTCGAACGTTGAAAAAATGGTCAATATTGATGAAATTTTAACATTTAATCTTTTGACTTTAAATGACGGTTGTATGTGAGTTATTACTTTTTCAACTAAAATAAGTGTGTTTAAAGTCATTTCTGTGTCTGAAATTGGTCAAAATTTGAAGCTTTTGAGTAAGCAAAACTCTGTAAAAATGGCAATTTTGGTCACCTGGAGGGTTTAAAAAGTGGGTATTCAACATGAGGCCCGATCCAAATGACAATTTGAATCATTTTTGTAAGAGTCCAAAAAATCCATTTTCTGATGAAAAACGATGACCCCGGACCAGTCGAACATTGAAAAAATTGGTCAATGTTGATGAAATTTTAACATTTAATCTTTTGACTTTAAATGACGGTTGGATGTGAGTTATTACTTTTTCAACTAAAATAAGTGTGTTTAAAGTCATTTCTGTGCCTGAAATTGGTCAAAATTTGAAGCTTTTGAGTAAGCAAAACTCTGTAAAAATGGCAATTTTGGTCACTGTGAGGGTTTAAAAAGTGGTTATTCAACATGAGGCCCGATCCAAATGACATTTTGAATCATTTTTGGAAGAGTCCAAAAAATCCATTTTCTGATGAAAAACGATGACCCCGGACCAGTCGAACATTGAAAAAATGGTCAATATTGATGAAATTTTAACATTTAATCTTTTGACTTTAAATGACGGTTGGATGTGAGTTATTACTTTTTCAACTAAAATAAGTATGTTTAAAGTCATTTCTGTGCCTGAAATTGGTCAAAATTTGAAGCTTTTGAGTAAGCAAAACTCTGTAAAAATGGCAATTTTGGTCACTTTGAGGGTTTAAAAAGTGGTTATTCAACATGAGGCCCGATCCAAATGACAATTTGAATCATTTTTGGAAGAGTCCAAAAAATCCATTTTCTGATGAAAAACGATGACCCCGGACCAGTCGAACATTGAAAAAATGGTCAATATTGATGAAATTTTAACATTTAATCTTTTGACTTTAAATGACGGTTGGATGTGAGTTATTACTTTTTCAACTAAAATAAGTGTGTTTAAAGTCATTTCTGTGCCTGAAATTGGTCAAAATTGAAGATTTTGAGTAAGCAAAACTCTGTAAAAATGGCAATTTTGGTCACTGTGAGGGTTTAAAAAGTTGTTATTCAACATGAGGCCCGATCCAAATGACATTCTGAATCATTTTTGGTAGAGTGCAAAAAATCAATTTTCTGATGAAAAACGATGACCCCGAACCAGTCGAACGTTGAAAAAATGGTCAATATTGCTGAAATTTTAACATTTAATCTTTTGACTTTAAATGACGGTTGGATATGAATTATTACTTTTTCAACTAAAATAAGTGTGTTTAAAGTCATTTCTGTGCCTGAAATTGGTCAAAATTTGAAGCTTTTGAGTAAGCAAAACTCTGTAAAAATGGCAATTTTGGTCACTTTGAGGGTTTAAAAAGTGGTTATTCAACATGAGGCCCGATCCAAATGACAATTTGAATCATTTTTGGAAGAGTCCAAAAAATCCATTTTCTGATGAAAAACGATGACCCCGGACCAGTCGAACATTGAAAAAATGGTCAATATTGATGAAATTTTAACATTTAATCTTTTGACTTTAAATGACGGTTGGATGTGAGTTATTACTTTTTCAACTAAAATAAGTGTGTTTAAAGTCATTTCTGGTGCCTGAAATTGGTCAAAATTGAAGATTTTGAGTAAGCAAAACTCTGTAAAAATGCAATTTTGGTCACTGTGAGGGTTTAAAAAGTGGTTATTCAACATGAGGCCCGATCCAAATGACATTTTGAATCATTTTTGGTAGAGTCAAAAAAATCAATTTTCTGATGAAAAACGATGACCCCGGACCAGTCGAACGTTGAAAAAATGGTCAATATTGATGAAATTTTAACATTTAATCTTGACTTTAAATGACGGTTGGATATGAATTATTACTTTTTCAACTAAAATAAGTGTGTTTAAAGTCATTTCTGTGCCTGAAAATGGTCAAAATTGAAGATTTTGAGTAAGCAAAACTCTGTAAAAATGGCAATTTTGGTCACTGTGAGGGTTAAAAAGTGGTTATTCAACATGAGGCCCGATCCAAATGACATTCTGAATCATTTTTGGTAGAGTGCAAAAAATCAATTTTCTGATGAAAAACGATGACCCCGGACCAGTCGAACATTGAAAAAATGGTCAATATTGATGAAATTTTAACATTTAATCTTTTGACTTTAAATGACGGTTGGATGTGAGTTATTACTTTTTCAACTAAAATAAGTATGTTTAAAGTCATTTCTGTGCCTGAAATTGGTCAAAATTTGAAGCTTTTGAGTAAGCAAAACTCTGTAAAAATGGCAATTTTGGTCACTGTGAGGGTTTAAAAAGTTGTTATTCAACATGAGGCCCGATCCAAATGACATTCTGAATCATTTTTGGTAGAGTGCAAAAAATCAATTTTCTGATGAAAAACGATGACCCCGAACCAGTCGAACGTTGAAAAAATGGTCAATATTGCTGAAATTTTAACATTTAATCTTTTGACTTTAAATGACGGTTGGATATGAATTATTACTTTTTCAACTAAAATAAGTGTGTTTAAAGTCATTTCTGTGCCTGAAATTGGTCAAAATTTGAAGCTTTTGAGTAAGCAAAACTCTGTAAAAATGGCAATTTTGGTCACTTTGAGGGTTTAAAAAGTGGTTATTCAACATGAGGCCCGATCCAAATGACAATTTGAATCATTTTGGAAGAGTCCAAAAAATCCATTTTCTGATGAAAAACGATGACCCCGGACCAGTCGAACATTGAAAAAATGGTCAATATTGATGAAAATTTTAACATTTAATCTTTTGACTTTAAATGACGGTTGGATGTGAGTTATTACTTTTTCAACTAAAATAAGTGTGTTTAAAGTCATTTCTGTGCCTGAAATTGGTCAAAATTGAAGATTTTGAGTAAGCAAAACTCTGTAAAAATGGCAATTTTGGTCACTGTGAGGGTTTAAAAAGTGGTTATTCAACATGAGGCCCGATCCAAATGACATTTTGAATCATTTTTGGTAGAGTCCAAAAAATCAATTTTCTGATGAAAAACGATGACCCCGGACCAGTCGAACGTTGAAAAAATGGTCAATATTGATGAAATTTTAACATTTAATCTTGACTTTAAATGACGGTTGGATATGAATTATTACTTTTTCAACTAAAATAAGTGTGTTTAAAGTCATTTCTGTGCCTGAAATTGGTCAAATTTGAAGCTTATGAGTAAGCAAAACTCTGTAAAAATGGCAATTTTGGTCACTGTGAGGGTTTTAAAAAGTGGTTATTCAACATGAGGCCCGATCCAAATGACATTTTGAATAATTTTTGGAAGAGTCCAAAAAATCCATTTTCTGATGAAAAACGATGACCCCGGACCAGTCGAACGTTGAAAAAATGGTCAATATTGATGAAATTTTAACATTTAATCTTTTGACTTTAAATGACGGTTGGATGTGAGTTATTAATTTTTCAACTAAAATTAGTGTGTTTAAAGTCATTTCTGTGCCTGAAATTGGTAAAAATTCGAAGATTTTGAGTAAGCAAATCTCTGTAAAAATGGCAATTTTGGTCACTGTGAGGGTTTAAAAAGTGGTTATTCAACATGAGGCCTGATCCAAATGACATTTTGAATCATTTTTGGTAGAGTCCAAAAAATCAATTTTCTGATGAAAAACGATGACCCGGACCAGTCGAACGTTGAAAAAATGGTCAATATTGATGAAATTTTAACATTTAATCTTTTGACTTTAAATGACGGTTGGATATGAATTATTACTTTTTCAACTAAAATAAGTGTGTTTAAAGTCATTTCTGTGCCTAAAATTGGTCAAATTTGAAGATTTTGAGTAAGCAAAACTCTGTAAAAATGGCAATTTTGGTCACTGTGAGGGTTTAAAAAGTGGTTATTCAACATGAGGCCCGATCCAAATGACATTTTGAATCATTTTTGGAAGAGTCCAAAAAATCCATTTTCTGATGAAAAACGATGACCCCGGACCAGTCGAACATTGAAAAAATGGTCAATATTGATGAAATTTTAACATTTAATCTTTTGACTTTAAATGACGGTTGGTTGTGAGTTATTACTTTTTCAACTAAAATAAGTGTGTTTAAAGTCATTTCTTTGCCTGAAATTGGTCAAAATTGAAGATTTTGAGTAAGCAAAACTCTGTAAAAATGGCAATTTTGGTCACTGTGAGGGTTTAAAAAGTGGTTATTCAACATGAGGCCCGATCCAAATGACATTCTGAATCATTTTTGGTAGAGTGCAAAAAATCAATTTTCTGATGAAAAACGATGACCCCGGACCAGTCGAACGTTGAAAAAATGGTCAATATTGATGAAATTTTAACATTTAATCTTTTGACTTTAAATGACGGTTGGATGTGAGTTATTACTTTTTCAACTAAAATAAGTGTGTTTAAAGTCATTTCTGTGCCTGAAATTGGTCAAAATTTGAAGCTTTTGAGTAAGCAAAAGTCTGTAAAAATGGCAATTTTGGTCACTGTGAGGGTTTAAAAAGTGGTTATTCAACATGAGGCCCGATCCAAATGACATTTTGAATCATTTTTGGAAGAGTCCAAAAAATCCATTTTCTGATGAAAAACGATGACCCCGGACCAGTCGAACATTGAAAAAATGGTCAATATTGATGAAATTTTAACATTTAATCTTTTGACTTTAAATGACGGTTGGATGTGAGTTATTACTTTTTCAACTAAAATAAGTGTGTTTAAAGTCATTTCTGTGCCTGAAATTGGTCAAAATTTGAAGCTTTTGAGTGAGCAAAACTCTGTAAAAATGGCAATTTTGGTCACTGTGAGGGTTTAAAAAGTGGTTATCCAACATGAGGCCCGATCCAAATGACATTCTGAATCATTTTTGGTAGAGTGCAAAAAATCCATTTTCTGATGAAAAACGATGACCCCGGACCAGTCGAACATTGAAAAAATGGTCAATATTGATGAAATTTTAACATTTAATCTTTTGACTTTAAATGACGGTTGGATATGAATTATTACTTTTTCAACTAAAATAAGTGTGTTTAAAGTCATTTCTGTGCCTGAAATTGGTCAAATTTGAAGCTTATGAGTAAGCAAAACTCTGTAAAAATGGCAATTTTGGTCACTGTGAGGGTTTAAAAAGTGGTTATTCAACATGAGGCCCGATCCAAATGACATTTTGAATCATTTTTGGAAGAGTCCAAAAAATCCATTTTCTGATGAAAAACGATGACCCCGGACCAGTCGAACGTTGAAAAAATGGTCAATATTGATGAAATTTTAACATTTAATCTTTTGACTTTAAATGACGGTTGGATGTGAGTTATTAATTTTTCAACTAAAATTAGTGTGTTTAAAGTCATTTCTGTGCCTGAAATTGGTAAAAATTCGAAGATTTTGAGTAAGCAAATCTCTGTAAAAATGGCAATTTTGGTCACTGTGAGGGTTTAAAAAGTGGTTATTCAACATGAGGCCTGATCCAAATGACATTTTGAATAATTTTTGGTAGAGTCCAAAAAATCAATTTTCTGATGAAAAACGATGACCCTGACCAGTCGAACGTTGAAAAAATGGTCAATATTGATGAAATTTTAATATTTAATCTTTTGACTTTAAATGACGGTTGGATATGAATTATTACTATTTCAACTAAAATAAGTGTGTTTAAAGTCATTTCTGTGCCTGAAATTGGTCAAATTTGAAGATTTTGAGTAAGCAAAACTCTGTAAAAATGGCAATTTTGGTCACTGTGAGGGTTTAAAAAGTGGTTATTCAACATGAGGCCCGATCCAAATGACATTTTGAATCATTTTTGGAAGAGTCCAAAAAATCCATTTTCTGATGAAAAACGATGACCCCGGACCAGTCGAACATTGAAAAAATGGTCAATATTGATGAAATTTTAACATTTAATCTTTTGACTTTAAATGACGGTTGGATGTGAGTTATTACTTTTTCAACTAAAATAAGTGTGTTTAAAGTCATTTCTTTGCCTGAAATTGGTCAAAATTGAAGATTTTGAGTAAGCAAAACTCTGTAAAAATGGCAATTTTGGTCACTGTGAGGGTTTAAAAAGTGGTTATTCAACATGAGGCCCGATCCAAATGACATTCTGAATCATTTTTGGTAGAGTGCAAAAAATCAATTTTCTGATGAAAAACGATGACCCCGGACTAGTCGAACGTTGAAAAAATGGTCAATATTGATGAAATTTGAACATTTAATCTTTTGACTTTAAATGACGGTTGGGTGTGAGTTATTACTTTTTCAACTAAAATAAGTGTGTTTAAAGTCATTTCTGTGCCTGAAATTGGTCAAAATTTGAAGCTTTTGAGTAAGCAAAACTCTGTAAAAATGGCAATTTTGGTCAATTTGAGGGTTTAAAAAGTGGTTATTCAACATGAGGCCCGATCCAAATGACAATTTGAATCATTTTTGGAAGAGTCCAAAAAATCCATTTTCTGATGAAAAACGATGACCCCGGACCAGTCGAACATTGAAAAAATGGTCAATATTGATGAAATTTTAACATTTAATCTTTTGACTTTAAATGACGGTTGGATGTGAGTTATTACTTTTTCAACTAAAATAAGTGTGTTTAAAGTCATTTCTGTGCCTGAAATTGGTCAAAATTGAAGATTTTGAGTAAGCAAAACTCTGTAAAAATGGCAATTTTGGTCACTGTGAGGGTTTAAAAAGTGGTTATTCAACATGAGGCCCGATCCAAATGACATTTTGAATCATTTTTGGTAGAGTCCAAAAAATCAATTTTCTGATGAAAAACGATGACCCCGGACCAGTCGAACGTTGAAAAAATGGTCAATATTGATGAAATTTTAACATTTAATCTTGACTTTAAATGACGGTTGGATATGAATTATTACTTTTTCAACTAAAATAAGTGTGTTTAAAGTCATTTCTGTGCCTGAAATTGGTCAAATTTGAAGCTTATGAGTAAGCAAAACTCTGTAAAAATGGCAATTTTGGTCACTGTGAGGGTTTAAAAAGTGGTTATTCAACATGAGGCCCGATCCAAATGACATTTTGAATCATTTTTGGAAGAGTCCAAAAAATCCATTTTCTGATGAAAAACGATGACCCCGGACCAGTCAAACGTTGAAAAAATGGTCAATATTGATGAAATTTTAACATTTAATCTTTTGACTTTAAATGACGGTTGGATGTGAGTTATTAATTTTTCAACTAAAATTAGTGTGTTTAAAGTCATTTCTGTGCCTGAAATTGGTAAAAATTCGAAGATTTTGAGTAAGCAAATCTCTGTAAAAATGGCAATTTTGGTCACTGTGAGGGTTTAAAAAGTGGTTATTCAACATGAGGCCTGATCCAAATGACATTTTGAATCATTTTTGGTAGAGTCCAAAAAATCAATTTTCTGATGAAAAACGATGACCCGGACCAGTCGAACGTTGAAAAAATGGTCAATATTGATGAAATTTTAACATTTAATCTTTTGACTTTAAATGACGGTTGGATATGAATTATTACTTTTTCAACTAAAATAAGTGTGTTTAAAGTCATTTCTGTGCCTAAAATTGGTCAAATTTGAAGATTTTGAGTAAGCAAAACTCTGTAAAAATGGCAATTTTGGTCACTGTGAGGGTTTAAAAAGTGGTTATTCAACATGAGGCCCGATCCAAATGACATTTTGAATCATTTTTGGAAGAGTCCAAAAAATCCATTTTCTGATGAAAAACGATGACCCCGGACCAGTCGAACATTGAAAAAATGGTCAATATTGATGAAATTTTAACATTTAATCTTTTGACTTTAAATGACGGTTGGTTGTGAGTTATTACTTTTTCAACTAAAATAAGTGTGTTTAAAGTCATTTCTTTGCCTGAAATTGGTCAAAATTGAAGATTTTGAGTAAGCAAAACTCTGTAAAAATGGCAATTTTGGTCACTGTGAGGGTTTAAAAAGTGGTTATTCAACATGAGGCCCGATCCAAATGACATTCTGAATCATTTTTGGTAGAGTGCAAAAAATCAATTTTCTGATGAAAAACGATGACCCCGGACCAGTCGAACGTTGAAAAAATGGTCAATATTGATGAAATTTTAACATTTAATCTTTTGACTTTAAATGACGGTTGGATGTGAGTTATTACTTTTTCAACTAAAATAAGTGTGTTTAAAGTCATTTCTGTGCCTGAAATTGGTCAAAATTTGAAGCTTTTGAGTAAGCAAAAGTCTGTAAAAATGGCAATTTTGGTCACTGTGAGGGTTTAAAAAGTGGTTATTCAACATGAGGCCCGATCCAAATGACATTTTGAATCATTTTTGGAAGAGTCCAAAAAATCCATTTTCTGATGAAAAACGATGACCCCGGACCAGTCGAACATTGAAAAAATGGTCAATATTGATGAAATTTTAACATTTAATCTTTTGACTTTAAATGACGGTTGGATGTGAGTTATTACTTTTTCAACTAAAATAAGTGTGTTTAAAGTCATTTCTGTGCCTGAAATTGGTCAAAATTTGAAGCTTTTGAGTGAGCAAAACTCTGTAAAAATGGCAATTTTGGTCACTGTGAGGGTTTAAAAAGTGGTTATCCAACATGAGGCCCGATCCAAATGACATTCTGAATCATTTTTGGTAGAGTGCAAAAAATCCATTTTCTGATGAAAAACGATGACCCCGGACCAGTCGAACATTGAAAAAATGGTCAATATTGATGAAATTTTAACATTTAATCTTTTGACTTTAAATGACGGTTGGATATGAATTATTACTTTTTCAACTAAAATAAGTGTGTTTAAAGTCATTTCTGTGCCTGAAATTGGTCAAATTTGAAGCTTATGAGTAAGCAAAACTCTGTAAAAATGGCAATTTTGGTCACTGTGAGGGTTTAAAAAGTGGTTATTCAACATGAGGCCCGATCCAAATGACATTTTGAATCATTTTTGGAAGAGTCCAAAAAATCCATTTTCTGATGAAAAACGATGACCCCGGACCAGTCGAACGTTGAAAAAATGGTCAATATTGATGAAATTTTAACATTTAATCTTTTGACTTTAAATGACGGTTGGATGTGAGTTATTAATTTTTCAACTAAAATTAGTGTGTTTAAAGTCATTTCTGTGCCTGAAATTGGTAAAAATTCGAAGATTTTGAGTAAGCAAATCTCTGTAAAAATGGCAATTTTGGTCACTGTGAGGGTTTAAAAAGTGGTTATTCAACATGAGGCCTGATCCAAATGACATTTTGAATAATTTTTGGTAGAGTCCAAAAAATCAATTTTCTGATGAAAAACGATGACCCTGACCAGTCGAACGTTGAAAAAATGGTCAATATTGATGAAATTTTAATATTTAATCTTTTGACTTTAAATGACGGTTGGATATGAATTATTACTATTTCAACTAAAATAAGTGTGTTTAAAGTCATTTCTGTGCCTGAAATTGGTCAAATTTGAAGATTTTGAGTAAGCAAAACTCTGTAAAAATGGCAATTTTGGTCACTGTGAGGGTTTAAAAAGTGGTTATTCAACATGAGGCCCGATCCAAATGACATTTTGAATCATTTTTGGAAGAGTCCAAAAAATCCATTTTCTGATGAAAAACGATGACCCCGGACCAGTCGAACATTGAAAAAATGGTCAATATTGATGAAATTTTAACATTTAATCTTTTGACTTTAAATGACGGTTGGATGTGAGTTATTACTTTTTCAACTAAAATAAGTGTGTTTAAAGTCATTTCTTTGCCTGAAATTGGTCAAAATTGAAGATTTTGAGTAAGCAAAACTCTGTAAAAATGGCAATTTTGGTCACTGTGAGGGTTTAAAAAGTGGTTATTCAACATGAGGCCCGATCCAAATGACATTCTGAATCATTTTTGGTAGAGTGCAAAAAATCAATTTTCTGATGAAAAACGATGACCCCGGACCAGTCGAACGTTGAAAAAATGGTCAATATTGATGAAATTTGAACATTTAATCTTTTGACTTTAAATGACGGTTGGGTGTGAGTTATTACTTTTTCAACTAAAATAAGTGTGTTTAAAGTCATTTCTGTGCCTGAAATTGGTCAAAATTTGAAGCTTTTGAGTAAGCAAAACTCTGTAAAAATGGCAATTTTGGTCAATTTGAGGGTTTAAAAAGTGGTTATTCAACATGAGGCCCGATCCAAATGACAATTTGAATCATTTTTGGAAGAGTCCAAAAAATCCATTTTCTGATGAAAAACGATGACCCCGGACCAGTCGAACATTGAAAAAATGGTCAATATTGATGAAATTTTAACATTTAATCTTTTGACTTTAAATGACGGTTGGATGTGAGTTATTACTTTTTCAACTAAAATAAGTGTGTTTAAAGTCATTTCTGTGCCTGAAATTGGTCAAAATTGAAGATTTTGAGTAAGCAAAACTCTGTAAAAATGGCAATTTTGGTCACTGTGAGGGTTTAAAAAGTGGTTATTCAACATGAGGCCCGATCCAAATGACATTCTGAATCATTTTTGGTAGAGTGCAAAAAATCAATTTTCTGATGAAAAACGATGACCCCGGACCAGTCGAACGTTGAAAAAATGGTCAATATTGATGAAATTTTAACATTTAATCTTTTGACTTTAAATGACGGTTGGATGTGAGTTATTACTTTTTCAACTAAAATAAGTGTGTTTAAAGTCATTTCTGTGCCTGAAATTGGTCAAAATTTGAAGCTTTTGAGTAAGCAAAAGTCTGTAAAAATGGCAATTTTGGTCACTGTGAGGGTTTAAAAAGTGGTTATTCAACATGAGGCCCGATCCAAATGACATTTTGAATCATTTTTGGAAGAGTCCATAAAATCTATTTTCTGATGAAAAACGATGACCCCGGACCAGTCGAACGTTGAAAAAATGGTCAATATTGATGAAATTTTAACATTTAATCTTTTGACTTTAAATGACGGTTGGATGTGAGTTATTGCTTTTTCAACTAAAATAAGTGTGTTTAAAGTCATTTCTGTGCCTGAAATTGGTCAAAATTTGAAGCTTTTGAGTAAGCAAAACTCTGTAAAAATGGCAATTTTGGTCACTGTGAGGGTTTAAAAAGTGGTTATTCAACATGAGGCCCGATCCAAATGACATTTTGAATCATTTTTGGAAGAGTCCAAAAAATCAATTTTCTGATGAAAAACGATGACCCCGGACCAGTCGAACGTTGAAAAAATGGTCAATATTGATGAAATTTTAACATTTAATCTTTTGACTTTAAATGACGGTTGGATTTGAGTTATTACTTTTTCAACTAAAATAAGTGTGTTTAAAGTCATTTCTGTGCCTGAAATTGGTCAAAATTGAAGATTTTGAGTAAGCAAAACTCTGTAAAAATGGCAATTTTGGTCACTGTGAGGGTTTAAAAAGTGGTTATTCAACATGAGGCCCGATCCAAATGACATTCTGAATCATTTTTGGTAGAGTGCAAAAAATCAATTTTCTGATGAAAAACGATGACCCCGGACCAGTCGAACGTTGAAAAAATGGTCAATATTGATGAAATTTTAACATTTAATCTTTTGACTTTAAATGACAGTTGGATGTGAGTTATTACTTTTTCAACTAAAATAAGTGTGTTTAAAGTCATTTCTGTGCCTGAAATTGGTCAAAATTTGAAGCTTTTGAGTAAGCAAAACTCTGTAAAAATGGCAATTTTGGTCACTGTGAGGGTTTAAAAAGTGGTTATTCAACATGAGGCCCGATCCAAATGACATTTTGAATCATTTTTGGAAGAGTCCAAAAAATCCATTTTCTGATGAAAAACGATGACCCCGGACCAGTCGAACGTTGAAAAAATGGTCAATATTGATGAAATTTTAACATTTAATCTTTTGACTTTAAATGACGGTTGGATTTGAGGTATTACTTTTTCAACTAAAATAAGTGTGTTTAAAGTCATTTCTGTGCCTGAAATTGGTCAAAATTGAAGATTTTGAGTAAGCAAAACTCTGTAAAAATGGCAATTTTGGTCACTGTGAGGGTTTAAAAAGTGGTTATTCAACATGAGGCCCGATCCAAATGACATTTTGAATCATTTTTGGTAGAGTGCAAAAAATCAATTTTCTGATGAAAAACGATGACCCCGGACCAATCGAACGTTGAAAAAATGGTCAATATTGCTGAAATTTTAACATTTAATCTTTTGACTTTAAATGACGGTTGGATGTGAGTTATTACTTTTTCAACTAAAATAAGTGTGTTTAAAGTCATTTCTGTGCCTGAAATTGGTCAAAATTGGAAGATTTTGAGTAAGCAAAACTGTAAAAATGGCAATTTTGGTCACTGTGAGGGTTTAAAAAGTGGTTATTCAACATGAGGCCTGATCCAAATGACATTTTGAATCATTTTTGGTAGAGTCCAAAAAATCAATTTTCTGATGAAAAATGACCACCCCGGACCAGTCGAACGTTGAAAAAATGGTCAATATTGATGAAATTTTAACATTTAATCTTTTGACTTTAAATGACGGTTGGATGTGAGTTATTACTTTTTCAACTAAAATAAGTGTGTTTAAAGTCATTTCTGTGCCTGAAATTGGTCAAAATTTGAAGCTTTTGAGTAAGCAAAACTCTGTAAAAATGGCAATTTTGGTCACTGTGAGGGTTTAAAAAGTGGTTATTCAACATGAGGCCCGATCCAAATGACATTTTGAATCATTTTTGGAAGAGTCCAAAAAATCCATTTTCTGATGAAAAACGATGACCCCGGACCAGTCGAACGTTGAAAAAATGGTCAATATTGCTGAAATTTTAACATTTAATCTTTTGACTTTAAATGACGGTTGGATGTGAGTTATTACTTTTTCAACTAAAATAAGTGTGTTTAAAGTCATTTCTGTGCCTGAAATTGGTCAAAATTTGAAGCTTTTGAGTAAGCAAAACTCTGTAAAAATGGCAATTTTGGTCACTGTGAGGGTTTAAAAAGTGGTTATTTAACATGAGGCCCGATCCAAATGACATTCTGAATCATTTTTGGTAGAGTGCAAAAAATCAATTTTCTGATGAAAAACGATGACCCCGGACCAGTCGAACGTTGAAAAAATGGTCAATATTGATGAAATTTTAACATTTAATCTTTTGACTTTAAATGACGGTTGGATGTGAGTTATTACTTTTTCAACTAAAATAAGTGTGTTTAAAGTCATTTCTGTGCCTGAAATTGGTCAAAATTTGAAGCTTTTGAGTAAGCAAAACTCTGTAAAAATGGCAATTTTGGTCACTGTGAGGGTTTAAAAAGTGGTTATTCAACATGAGGCCCGATCCAAATGACATTTTGAATCATTTTTGGAAGAGTCCAAAAAATCCATTTTCTGATGAAAAACGATGACCCTGGACCAGTCGAACGTTGAAAAAATGGTCAATATTGATGAAATTTTAACATTTAATCTTTTGACTTTAAATGACGGTTGGATGTGAGTTATTACTTTTTCAACTAAAATAAGTGTGTTTAAAGTCATTTCTGTGCCTGAAATTGGTCAAAATTTGAAGCTTTTGAGTAAGCAAAACTCTGTAAAAATGGCAATTTTGGTCACTTTGAGGGTTTAAAAAGTGGTTATTCAACATGAGGCCCGATCCAAATGACAATTTGAATCATTTTTGGAAGAGTCCAAAAAATCCATTTCTGATGAAAAACGATGACCCCGGACCAGTCGAACATTGAAAAAATGGTCAATATTGATGAAATTTTAACATTTAATCTTTTGACTTTAAATGACGGTTGGATGTGAGTTATTACTTTTTCAACTAAAATAAGTGTGTTTAAAGTCATTTCTGTGCCTGAAATTGGTCAAAATTGAAGATTTTGAGTAAGCAAAACTCTGTAAAAATGGCAATTTTGGTCACTGTGAGGGTTTAAAAAGTGGTTATTCAACATGAGGCCCGATCCAAATGACATTCTGAATCATTTTTGGTAGAGTGCAAAAAATCAATTTTCTGATGAAAAACGATGACCCCGGACCAGTCGAACGTTGAAAAAATGGTCAATATTGCTAAAATTTTAACATTTAATCTTTTGACTTTAAATGACGGTTGGATATGAATTATTACTTTTTCAACTAAAATAAGTGTGTTTAAAGTCATTTCTGTGCCTGAAATTGGTCAAAATTTGAAGCTTTTGAGTAAGCAAAACTCTGTAAAAATGGCAATTTTGGTCACTGTGAGGGTTTAAAAAGTGGTTATTCAACATGAGGCCCGATCCAAATGACATTTTGAATCATTTTTGGTAGAGTGCAAAAAATCAATTTTCTGATGAAAAACGATGACCCCGGACCAATCGAACGTTGAAAAAATGGTCAATATTGCTGAAATTTTAACATTTAATCTTTTGACTTTAAATGACGGTTGGATGTGAGTTATTACTTTTTCAACTAAAATAAGTGTGTTTAAAGTCATTTCTGTGCCTGAAATTGGTCAAAATTGGAAGATTTTGAGTAAGCAAAACTCTGTAAAAATGGCAATTTTGGTCACTGTGAGGGTTTAAAAAGTGGTTATTCAACATGAGGCCTGATCCAAATGACATTTTGAATCATTTTTGGTAGAGTCCAAAAAATCAATTTTCTGATGAAAAATGACCACCCCGGACCAGTCGAACGTTGAAAAAATGGTCAATATTGATGAAATTTTAACATTTAATCTTTTGACTTTAAATGACGGTTGGATGTGAGTTATTACTTTTTCAACTAAAATAAGTGTGTTTAAAGTCATTTCTGTGCCTGAAATTGGTCAAAATTTGAAGCTTTTGAGTAAGCAAAACTCTGTAAAAATGGCAATTTTGGTCACTGTGAGGGTTTAAAAAGTGGTTATTCAACATGAGGCCCGATCCAAATGACATTTTGAATCATTTTTGGAAGAGTCCAAAAAATCCATTTTCTGATGAAAAACGATGACCCCGGACCAGTCGAACGTTGAAAAAATGGTCAATATTGCTGAAATTTTAACATTTAATCTTTTGACTTTAAATGACGGTTGGATGTGAGTTATTACTTTTTCAACTAAAATAAGTGTGTTTAAAGTCATTTCTGTGCCTGAAATTGGTCAAAATTTGAAGCTTTTGAGTAAGCAAAACTCTGTAAAAATGGCAATTTTGGTCACTGTGAGGGTTTAAAAAGTGGTTATTTAACATGAGGCCCGATCCAAATGACATTCTGAATCATTTTTGGTAGAGTGCAAAAAATCAATTTTCTGATGAAAAACGATGACCCCGGACCAGTCGAACATTGAAAAAATGGTCAATATTGATGAAATTTTAACATTTAATCTTTTGACTTTAAATGACGGTTGGATGTGAGTTATTACTTTTTCAACTAAAATAAGTGTGATTAAAGTCATTTCTGTGCCTGAAATTGGTCAAAATTTGAAGCTTTTGAGTAAGCAAAACTCTGTAAAAATGGCAATTTTGGTCACTGTGAGGGTTTAAAAAGTGGTTATTCAACATGAGGCCCGATCCAAATGACATTTTGAATCATTTTTGGAAGAGTCCAAAAAATCCATTTTCTGATGAAAAACGATGACCCTGGACCAGTCGAACGTTGAAAAAATGGTCAATATTGATGAAATTTTAACATTTAATCTTTTGACTTTAAATGACGGTTGGATGTGAGTTATTACTTTTTCAACTAAAATAAGTGTGTTTAAAGTCATTTCTGTGCCTGAAATTGGTCAAAATTTGAAGCTTTTGAGTAAGCAAAACTCTGTAAAAATGGCAATTTTGGTCACTTTGAGGGTTTAAAAAGTGGTTATTCAACATGAGGCCCGATCCAAATGACAATTTGAATCATTTTTGGAAGAGTCCAAAAAATCCATTTTCTGATGAAAAACGATGACCCCGGACCAGTCGAACATTGAAAAAATGGTCAATATTGATGAAATTTTAACATTTAATCTTTTGACTTTAAATGACGGTTGGATGTGAGTTATTACTTTTTCAACTAAAATAAGTGTGTTTAAAGTCATTTCTGTGCCTGAAATTGGTCAAAATTGAAGATTTTGAGTAAGCAAAACTCTGTAAAAATGGCAATTTTGGTCACTGTGAGGGTTTAAAAAGTGGTTATTCAACATGAGGCCCGATCCAAATGACATTCTGAATCATTTTTGGTAGAGTGCAAAAAATCAATTTTCTGATGAAAAACGATGACCCCGGACCAGTCGAACGTTGAAAAAATGGTCAATATTGCTAAAATTTTAACATTTAATCTTTTGACTTTAAATGACGGTTGGATATGAATTATTACTTTTTCAACTAAAATAAGTGTGTTTAAAGTCATTTCTGTGCCTGAAATTGGTCAAAATTTGAAGCTTTTGAGTAAGCAAAACTCTGTAAAAATGGCAATTTTGGTCACTTTGAGGGTTTAAAAAGTGGTTATTCAACATGAGGCCCGATCCAAATGACAATTTGAATCATTTTTGGAAGAGTCCAAAAAATCCATTTTCTGATGAAAAACGATGACCCCGGACCAGTCGAACATTGAAAAAATGGTCAATATTGATGAAATTTTAACATTTAATCTTTTGACTTTAAATGACGGTTGGATGTGAGTTATTACTTTTTCAACTAAAATAAGTGTGTTTAAAGTCATTTCTGTGCCTGAAATTGGTCAAAATTGAAGATTTTGAGTAAGCAAAACTCTGTAAAAATGGCAATTTTGGTCACTGTGAGGGTTTAAAAAGTGGTTATTCAACATGAGGCCCGATCCAAATGACATTTTAAATCATTTTTGGTAGAGTCCAAAAAATCAATTTTCTGATGAAAAACGATGACCCCGGACCAGTCGAACGTTGAAAAAATGGTCAATATTGATGAAATTTTAACATTTAATCTTTTGACTTTAAATGACTGTTGGATATGAATTATTACTTTTTCAACTAAAATAAGTGTGTTTAAAGTCATTTCTGTGCCTGAAATTGGTCAAATTTGAAGCTTATGAGTAAGCAAAACTCTGTAAAAATGGCAATTTTGGTCACTGTGAGGGTTTAAAAAGTGGTTATTCAACATGAGGCCTGATCCAAATGACATTTTGAATCATTTTTGGTAGAGTCCAAAAAATCAATTTTCTGATGAAAAACGATGACCCGGACCAGTCGAACGTTGAAAAAATGGTCAATATTGATGAAATTTTAATATTTAATCTTTTGACTTTAAATGACGGTTGGATATGAATTATTACTATTTCAACTAAAATAAGTGTGTTTAAAGTCATTTCTGTGCCTGAAATTGGTCAAATTTGAAGATTTTGAGTAAGCAAAACTCTGTAAAAATGGCAATTTTGGTCACTGTGAGGGTTTAAAAAGTGGTTATTCAACATGAGGCCCGATCCAAATGACATTTTGAATCATTTTTGGAAGAGTCCAAAAAATCCATTTTCTGATGAAAAACGATGACCCCGGACCAGTCGAACATTGAAAAAATGGTCAATATTGATGAAATTTTAACATTTAATCTTTTGACTTTAAATGACGGTTGGATGTGAGTTATTACTTTTTCAACTAAAATAAGTGTGTTTAAAGTCATTTCTTTGCCTGAAATTGGTCGAAATTGAAGATTTTGAGTAAGCAAAACTCTGTAAAAATGGCAATTTTGGTCACTGTGAGGGTTTAAAAAGTGGTTATTCAACATGAGGCCCGATCCAAATGACATTCTGAATCATTTTTGGTAGAGTGCAAAAAATCAATTTTCTGATGAAAAACGATGACCCCGGACCAGTCGAACGTTGAAAAAATGGTCAATATTGATGAAATTTTAACATTTAATCTTTTGACTTTAAATGACGGTTGGATGTGAGTTATTAATTTTGCAACTAAAATTAGTGTGTTTAAAGTCATTTCTGTGCCTGAAATTGGTAAAAATTCGAAGATTTTGAGTAAGCAAATCTCTGTAAAAATGGCAATTTTGGTCACTGTGAGGGTTTAAAAAGTGGTTATTCAACATGAGGCCTGATCCAAATGACATTTTGAATCATTTTTGGTAGAGTCCAAAAAATCAATTTTCTGATGAAAAACGATGACCCGGACCAGTCGAACGTTGAAAAAATGGTCAATATTGATGAAATTTTAATATTTAATCTTTTGACTTTAAATGACGGTTGGATATGAATTATTACTATTTCAACTAAAATAAGTGTGTTTAAAGTCATTTCTGTGCCTGAAATTGGTCAAATTTGAAGATTTTGAGTAAGCAAAACTCTGTAAAAATGGCAATTTTGGTCACTGTGAGGGTTTAAAAAGTGGTTATTCAACATGAGGCCCGATCCAAATGACATTTTGAATCATTTTTGGAAGAGTCCAAAAAATCCATTTTCTGATGAAAAACGATGACCCCGGACCAGTCGAACATTGAAAAAATGGTCAATATTGATGAAATTTTAACATTTAATCTTTTGACTTTAAATGACGGTTGGATGTGAGTTATTACTTTTTCAACTAAAATAAGTGTGTTTAAAGTTATTTCTGTGCCTGAAATTGGTCAAAATTTGAAGCTTTTGAGTAAGCAAAACTCTGTAAAAATGGCAATTTTGGTCACTGTGAGGGTTTAAAAAGTGGTTATTGAACATGAGGCCCGATCAAAATGACATTTTGAATCATTTTTGGAAGAGTCCAAAAAATCCATTTTCTGATGAAAAACGATGACCCCGGACCAGTCGAACGTTGAAAAAATGGTCAATATTGATGAAATTTTAACATTTAATCTTTTGACTTTAAATGATGGTTGGATGTGAGTTATTACTTTTTCAACTAAAATAAGTGTGTTTAAAGTCATTTCTGTGCCTGAAATTGGTCAAAATTTGAAGCTTTTGAGTAAGCAAAACTCTGTAAAAATGGCAATTTTGGTCAATTTGAGGGTTTAAAAAGTGGTTATTCAACATGAGGCCCGATCCAAATGACAATTTGAATCATTTTTGGAAGAGTCCAAAAAATCCATTTTCTGATGAAAAACGATGACCCCGGACCAGTCGAACATTGAAAAAATGGTCAATATTGATGAAATTTTAACATTTAATCTTTTGACTTTAAATGACGGTTGGATGTGAGTTATTACTTTTTCAACTAAAATAAGTGTGTTTAAAGTCATTTCTGTGCCTGAAATTGGTCAAAATTGAAGATTTTGAGTAAGCAAAACTCTGTAAAAATGGCAATTTTGGTCACTGTGAGGGTTTAAAAAGTGGTTATTCAACATGAGGCCCGATCCAAATGACATTCTGAATCATTTTTGGTAGAGTGCAAAAAATCAATTTTCTGATGAAAAACGATGACCCCGGACCAGTCGAACGTTGAAAAAATGGTCAATATTGATGAAATTTTAACATTTAATCTTTTGACTTTAAATGACGGTTGTATGTGAGTTATTACTTTTTCAACTCAAATAAGTGTGTTTAAAGTCATTTCTGTGTCTGAAATTGGTCAAAATTTGAAGCTTTTGAGTAAGCAAAACTCTGTAAAAATGGCAATTTTGGTCACTTGGAGGGTTTAAAAAGTGGGTATTCAACATGAGGCCCGATCCAAATGACAATTTGAATCATTTTTGGAAGAGTCCAAAAAATCCATTTTCTGATGAAAAACGATGACCCCGGACCAGTCGAACATTGAAAAAATTGGTCAATATTGATGAAATTTTAACATTTAATCTTTTGACTTTAAATGACGGTTGGATGTGAGTTATTACTTTTTCAACTAAAATAAGTGTGTTTAAAGTCATTTCTGTGCCTGAAATTGGTCAAAATTTGAAGCTTTTGAGTAAGCAAAACTCTGTAAAAATGGCAATTTTGGTCACTGTGAGGGTTTAAAAAGTGGTTATTCAACATGAGGCCCGATCCAAATGACATTTTGAATCATTTTTGGAAGAGTCCAAAAAATCCATTTTCTGATGAAAAACGATGACCCCGGACCAGTCGAACATTGAAAAAATGGTCAATATTGATGAAATTTTAACATTTAATCTTTTGACTTTAAATGACGGTTGGATGTGAGTTATTACTTTTTCAACTAAAATAAGTATGTTTAAAGTCATTTCTGTGCCTGAAATTGGTCAAAATTTGAAGCTTTTGAGTAAGCAAAACTCTGTAAAAATGGCAATTTTGGTCACTTTGAGGGTTTAAAAAGTGGTTATTCAACATGAGGCCCGATCCAAATGACAATTTGAATCATTTTTGGAAGAGTCCAAAAAATCCATTTTCTGATGAAAAACGATGACCCCGGACCAGTCGAACATTGAAAAAATGGTCAATATTGATGAAATTTTAACATTTAATCTTTTGACTTTAAATGACGGTTGGATGTGAGTTATTACTTTTTCAACTAAAATAAGTGTGTTTAAAGTCATTTCTGTGCCTGAAATTGGTCAAAATTGAAGATTTTGAGTAAGCAAAACTCTGTAAAAATGGCAATTTTGGTCACTGTGAGGGTTTAAAAAGTTGTTATTCAACATGAGGCCCGATCCAAATGACATTCTGAATCATTTTTGGTAGAGTGCAAAAAATCAATTTTCTGATGAAAAACGATGACCCCGAACCAGTCGAACGTTGAAAAAATGGTCAATATTGCTGAAATTTTAACATTTAATCTTTTGACTTTAAATGACGGTTGGATATGAATTATTACTTTTTCAACTAAAATAAGTGTGTTTAAAGTCATTTCTGTGCCTGAAATTGGTCAAAATTTGAAGCTTTTGAGTAAGCAAAACTCTGTAAAAATGGCAATTTTGGTCACTTTGAGGGTTTAAAAAGTGGTTATTCAACATGAGGCCCGATCCAAATGACAATTTGAATCATTTTTGGAAGAGTCCAAAAAATCCATTTTCTGATGAAAAACGATGACCCCGGACCAGTCGAACATTGAAAAAATGGTCAATATTGATGAAATTTTAACATTTAATCTTTTGACTTTAAATGACGGTTGGATGTGAGTTATTACTTTTTCAACTAAAATAAGTGTGTTTAAAGTCATTTCTGTGCCTGAAATTGGTCAAAATTGAAGATTTTGAGTAAGCAAAACTCTGTAAAAATGGCAATTTTGGTCACTGTGAGGGTTTAAAAAGTGGTTATTCAACATGAGGCCCGATCCAAATGACATTTTGAATCATTTTTGGTAGAGTCCAAAAAATCAATTTTCTGATGAAAAACGATGACCCCGGACCAGTCGAACGTTGAAAAAATGGTCAATATTGATGAAATTTTAACATTTAATCTTGACTTTAAATGACGGTTGGATATGAATTATTACTTTTTCAACTAAAATAAGTGTGTTTAAAGTCATTTCTGTGCCTGAAATTGGTCAAATTTGAAGCTTATGAGTAAGCAAAACTCTGTAAAAATGGCAATTTTGGTCACTGTGAGGGTTTAAAAAGTGGTTATTCAACATGAGGCCCGATCCAAATGACATTTTGAATCATTTTTGGAAGAGTCCAAAAAATCCATTTTCTGATGAAAAACGATGACCCCGGACCAGTCGAACGTTGAAAAAATGGTCAATATTGATGAAATTTTAACATTTAATCTTTTGACTTTAAATGACGGTTGGATGTGAGTTATTAATTTTTCAACTAAAATTAGTGTGTTTAAAGTCATTTCTGTGCCTGAAATTGGTAAAAATTCGAAGATTTTGAGTAAGCAAATCTCTGTAAAAATGGCAATTTTGGTCACTGTGAGGGTTTAAAAAGTGGTTATTCAACATGAGGCCTGATCCAAATGACATTTTGAATCATTTTTGGTAGAGTCCAAAAAATCAATTTTCTGATGAAAAACGATGACCCGGACCAGTCGAACGTTGAAAAAATGGTCAATATTGATGAAATTTTAACATTTAATCTTTTGACTTTAAATGACGGTTGGATATGAATTATTACTTTTTCAACTAAAATAAGTGTGTTTAAAGTCATTTCTGTGCCTAAAATTGGTCAAATTTGAAGATTTTGAGTAAGCAAAACTCTGTAAAAATGGCAATTTTGGTCACTGTGAGGGTTTAAAAAGTGGTTATTCAACATGAGGCCCGATCCAAATGACATTTTGAATCATTTTTGGAAGAGTCCAAAAAATCCATTTTCTGATGAAAAACGATGACCCCGGACCAGTCGAACATTGAAAAAATGGTCAATATTGATGAAATTTTAACATTTAATCTTTTGACTTTAAATGACGGTTGGATGTGAGTTATTACTTTTTCAACTAAAATAAGTGTGTTTAAAGTCATTTCTTTGCCTTAAATTGGTCAAAATTGAAGATTTTGAGTAAGCAAAACTCTGTAAAAATGGCAATTTTGGTCACTGTGAGGGTTTAAAAAGTGGTTATTCAACATGAGGCCCGATCCAAATGACATTCTGAATCATTTTTGGTAGAGTGCAAAAAATCAATTTTCTGATGAAAAACGATGACCCCGGACCAGTCGAACGTTGAAAAAATGGTCAATATTGATGAAATTTGAACATTTAATCTTTTGACTTTAAATGACGGTTGGGTGTGAGTTATTACTTTTTCAACTAAAATAAGTGTGTTTAAAGTAATTTCTGTGCCTGAAATTGGTCAAAATTCGAAGCTTTTGAGTAAGCAAAACTCTGTAAAAATGGCAATTTTTGTCAATTTGAGGGTTTAAAAAGTGGTTATTCAACATGAGGCCCGATCCAAATGACAATTTGAATCATTTTTGGAAGAGTCCAAAAAATCCATTTTCTGATGAAAAACGATGACCCCGGACCAGTCGAACATTGAAAAAATGGTCAATATTGATGACATTTTAACATTTAATCTTTTGACTTTAAATGACGGTTGGATGTGAGTTATTACTTTTTCAACTAAAATAAGTGTGTTTAAAGTCATTTCTGTGCCTGAAATTGGTCAAAATTGAAGCTTTTGAGTAAGCAAAACTCTGTAAAAATGGCAATTTTGGTCACTGTGAGGGTTTAAAAAGTGGTTATTCAACATGAGGCCCGATCCAAATGACATTCTGAATCATTTTTGGTAGAGTGCAAAAAATCAATTTTCTGATGAAAAACGATGACCCCGGACCAGTCGAACGTTGAAAAAATGGTCAATATTGATGAAATTTTAACATTTAATCTTTTGACTTTAAATGACGGTTGGATGTGAGTTATTACTTTTTCAACTAAAATAAGTGTGTTTAAAGTCATTTCTGTGCCTGAAATTGGTCAAAATTTGAAGCTTTTGAGTAAGCAAAAGTCTGTAAAAATGGCAATTTTGGTCACTGTGAGGGTTTAAAAAGTGGTTATTCAACATGAGGCCCGATCCAAATGACATTTTGAATCATTTTTGGAAGAGTCCAAAAAATCCATTTTCTGATGAAAAACGATGACCCCGGACCAGTCGAACATTGAAAAAATGGTCAATATTGATGAAATTTTAACATTTAATCTTTTGACTTTAAATGACGGTTGGATGTGAGTTATTACTTTTTCAACTAAAATAAGTGTGTTTAAAGTCATTTCTGTGCCTGAAATTGGTCAAAATTTGAAGCTTTTGAGCAAGCAAAACTCTGTAAAAATGGCAATTTTGGTCACTGTGAGGGTTTAAAAGTGGTTATTCAACATGAGGCCCGATCCAAATGACATTCTGAATCATTTTTGGTAGAGTGCAAAAAGTCAATTTTCTGATGAAAAACGATGACCCCGGACCAGTCGAACGTTGAAAAAATGGTCAATATTGATGAAATTTTAACATTTAATCTTTTGACTTTAAATGACGGTTGGATGTGAGTTATTACTTTTTCAACTAAAATAAGTGTGTTTAAAGTCATTTCTTTGCCTGAAATTGGTCAAAATTGAAGATTTTGAGTAAGCAAAACTCTGTAAAATGGCAATTTTGGTCACTGTGAGGGTTTAAAAAGTGGTTATTCAACATGAGGCCCGATCCAAATGACATTCTGAATCATTTTTGGTAGAGTGCAAAAATCAATTTTCTGATGAAAAACGATGACCCCGGACCAGTCGAACGTTGACAAAATGGTCAATATTGATGAAATTTTAACATTTAATCTTTTGACTTTAAATGACGGTTGGATGTGAGTTATTACTTTTTCAACTAAAATAAGTGTGTTTAAAGTCATTTCTGTGCCTGAAATTGGTCAAAATTTGAAGCTTTTGAGTAAGCAAAACTCTGTAAAAATGGCAATTTTGGTCACTGTGAGGGTTTAAAAAGTGGTTATTCAACATGAGGCCCGATCCAAATGACATTCTGAATCATTTTTGGTAGAGTGCAAAAATCAATTTTCTGATGAAAAACGATGACCCCGGACCAGTCGAACGTTGAAAAAATGGTCAATATTGATGAAATTTTAACATTTAATCTTTTGACTTTAAATGACGGTTGGATGTGAGTTATTACTTTTTCAACTAAAATAAGTGTGTTTAAAGTCATTTCTGTGCCTGAAATTGGTCAAAATTTGAAGCTTTTGAGTAAGCAAAACTCTGTAAAAATGGCAATTTTGGTCACTGTGAGGGTTTAAAAAGTGGTTATTCAACATGAGGCCCGATCCAAATGACATTTTGAATCATTTTTGGAAGAGTCCAAAAAATCCATTTTCTGATGAAAAACGATGACCCCGGACCAGTCGAACATTGAAAAAATGGTCAATATTGATGAAATTTTAACATTTAATCTTTTGACTTTAAATGACGGTTGGATGTGAGTTATTACTTTTTCAACTAAAATAAGTGTGTTTAAAGTCATTTCTGTGCCTGAAATTGGTCAAAATTTGAAGCTTTTGAGTAAGCAAAACTCTGTAAAAATGGCAATTTTGGTCACTGTGAGGGTTTAAAAAGTGGTTATTCAACATGAGGCCCGATCCAAATGACATTCTGAATCATTTTTGGTAGAGTGCAAAAAATCAATTTTCTGATGAAAAACGATGACCCCGGACCAGTCGAACGTTGAAAAAATGGTCAATATTGATGAAATTTGAACATTTAATCTTTTGACTTTAAATGACGGTTGGGTGTGAGTTATTACTTTTTCAACTAAAATAAGTGTGTTTAAAGTCATTTCTGTGCCTGAAATTGGTCAAAATTTGAAGCTTTTGAGTAAGCAAAACTCTGTAAAATGGCAATTTTGGTCAATTTGAGGGTTTAAAAAGTGGTTATTCAACATGAGGCCCGATCCAAATGACAATTTGAATCATTTTTGGAAGAGTCCAAAAAATCCATTTTCTGATGAAAAAACGATGACCCCGGACCAGTCGAACATTGAAAAAATGGTCAATATTGATGAAATTTTAACATTTAATCTTTTGACTTTAAATGACGGTTGGATGTGAGTTATTACTTTTTCAACTAAAATAAGTGTGTTTAAAGTCATTTCTGTGCCTGAAATTGGTCAAAATTGAAGATTTTGAGTAAGCAAAACTCTGTAAAAATGGCAATTTTGGTCACTGTGAGGGTTTAAAAAGTGGTTATTCAACATGAGGCCCGATCCAAATGACATTCTGAATCATTTTTGGTAGAGTGCAAAAAATCAATTTTCTGATGAAAAACGATGACCCCGGACCAGTCGAACGTTGAAAAAATGGTCAATATTGATGAAATTTTAACATTTAATCTTTTGACTTTAAATGACGGTTGGATGTGAGTTATTACTTTTTCAACTAAAATAAGTGTGTTTAAAGTCATTTCTGTGCCTGAAATTGGTCAAAATTTGAAGCTTTTGAGTAAGCAAAAGTCTGTAAAAATGGCAATTTTGGTCACTGTGAGGGTTTAAAAAGTGGTTATTCAACATGAGGCCCGATCCAAATGACATTTTGAATCATTTTTGGAAGAGTCCATAAAATCTATTTTCTGATGAAAAACGATGACCCCGGACCAGTCGAACGTTGAAAAAATGGTCAATATTGATGAAATTTTAACATTTAATCTTTTGACTTTAAATGACGGTTGGATGTGAGTTATTGCTTTTTCAACTAAAATAAGTGTGTTTAAAGTCATTTCTGTGCCTGAAATTGGTCAAAATTTGAAGCTTTTGAGTAAGCAAAACTCTGTAAAAATGGCAATTTTGGTCACTGTGAGGGTTTAAAAAGTGGTTATTCAACATGAGGCCCGATCCAAATGACATTTTGAATCATTTTTGGAAGAGTCCAAAAAATCAATTTTCTGATGAAAAACGATGACCCCGGACCAGTCGAACGTTGAAAAAATGGTCAATATTGATGAAATTTTAACATTTAATCTTTTGACTTTAAATGACGGTTGGATTTGAGTTATTACTTTTTCAACTAAAATAAGTGTGTTTAAAGTCATTTCTGTGCCTGAAATTGGTCAAAATTGAAGATTTTGAGTAAGCAAAACTCTGTAAAAATGGCAATTTTGGTCACTGTGAGGGTTTAAAAAGTGGTTATTCAACATGAGGCCCGATCCAAATGACATTCTGAATCATTTTTGGTAGAGTGCAAAAAATCAATTTTCTGATGAAAAACGATGACCCCGGACCAGTCGAACGTTGAAAAAATGGTCAATATTGATGAAATTTTAACATTTAATCTTTTGACTTTAAATGACAGTTGGATGTGAGTTATTACTTTTTCAACTAAAATAAGTGTGTTTAAAGTCATTTCTGTGCCTGAAATTGGTCAAAATTTGAAGCTTTTGAGTAAGCAAAACTCTGTAAAAATGGCAATTTTGGTCACTGTGAGGGTTTAAAAAGTGGTTATTCAACATGAGGCCCGATCCAAATGACATTTTGAATCATTTTTGGAAGAGTCCAAAAAATCCATTTTCTGATGAAAAACGATGACCCCGGACCAGTCGAACGTTGAAAAAATGGTCAATATTGATGAAATTTTAACATTTAATCTTTTGACTTTAAATGACGGTTGGATTTGAGGTATTACTTTTTCAACTAAAATAAGTGTGTTTAAAGTCATTTCTGTGCCTGAAATTGGTCAAAATTGAAGATTTTGAGTAAGCAAAACTCTGTAAAAATGGCAATTTTGGTCACTGTGAGGGTTTAAAAAGTGGTTATTCAACATGAGGCCCGATCCAAATGACATTTTGAATCATTTTTGGTAGAGTGCAAAAAATCAATTTTCTGATGAAAAACGATGACCCCGGACCAATCGAACGTTGAAAAAATGGTCAATATTGCTGAAATTTTAACATTTAATCTTTTGACTTTAAATGACGGTTGGATGTGAGTTATTACTTTTTCAACTAAAATAAGTGTGTTTAAAGTCATTTCTGTGCCTGAAATTGGTCAAAATTGGAAGATTTTGAGTAAGCAAAACTGTAAAAATGGCAATTTTGGTCACTGTGAGGGTTTAAAAAGTGGTTATTCAACATGAGGCCTGATCCAAATGACATTTTGAATCATTTTTGGTAGAGTCCAAAAAATCAATTTTCTGATGAAAAATGACCACCCCGGACCAGTCGAACGTTGAAAAAATGGTCAATATTGATGAAATTTTAACATTTAATCTTTTGACTTTAAATGACGGTTGGATGTGAGTTATTACTTTTTCAACTAAAATAAGTGTGTTTAAAGTCATTTCTGTGCCTGAAATTGGTCAAAATTTGAAGCTTTTGAGTAAGCAAAACTCTGTAAAAATGGCAATTTTGGTCACTGTGAGGGTTTAAAAAGTGGTTATTCAACATGAGGCCCGATCCAAATGACATTTTGAATCATTTTTGGAAGAGTCCAAAAAATCCATTTTCTGATGAAAAACGATGACCCCGGACCAGTCGAACGTTGAAAAAATGGTCAATATTGCTGAAATTTTAACATTTAATCTTTTGACTTTAAATGACGGTTGGATGTGAGTTATTACTTTTTCAACTAAAATAAGTGTGTTTAAAGTCATTTCTGTGCCTGAAATTGGTCAAAATTTGAAGCTTTTGAGTAAGCAAAACTCTGTAAAAATGGCAATTTTGGTCACTGTGAGGGTTTAAAAAGTGGTTATTTAACATGAGGCCCGATCCAAATGACATTCTGAATCATTTTTGGTAGAGTGCAAAAAATCAATTTTCTGATGAAAAACGATGACCCCGGACCAGTCGAACGTTGAAAAAATGGTCAATATTGATGAAATTTTAACATTTAATCTTTTGACTTTAAATGACGGTTGGATGTGAGTTATTACTTTTTCAACTAAAATAAGTGTGTTTAAAGTCATTTCTGTGCCTGAAATTGGTCAAAATTTGAAGCTTTTGAGTAAGCAAAACTCTGTAAAAATGGCAATTTTGGTCACTGTGAGGGTTTAAAAAGTGGTTATTCAACATGAGGCCCGATCCAAATGACATTTTGAATCATTTTTGGAAGAGTCCAAAAAATCCATTTTCTGATGAAAAACGATGACCCTGGACCAGTCGAACGTTGAAAAAATGGTCAATATTGATGAAATTTTAACATTTAATCTTTTGACTTTAAATGACGGTTGGATGTGAGTTATTACTTTTTCAATTAAAATAAGTGTGTTTAAAGTCATTTCTGTGCCTGAAATTGGTCAAAATTTGAAGCTTTTGAGTAAGCAAAACTCTGTAAAAATGGCAATTTTGGTCACTTTGAGGGTTTAAAAAGTGGTTATTCAACATGAGGCCCGATCCAAATGACAATTTGAATCATTTTTGGAAGAGTCCAAAAAATCCATTTTCTGATGAAAAACGATGACCCCGGACCAGTCGAACATTGAAAAAATGGTCAATATTGATGAAATTTTAACATTTAATCTTTTGACTTTAAATGACGGTTGGATGTGAGTTATTACTTTTTCAACTAAAATAAGTGTGTTTAAAGTCATTTCTGTGCCTGAAATTGGTCAAAATTGAAGATTTTGAGTAAGCAAAACTCTGTAAAAATGGCAATTTTGGTCACTGTGAGGGTTTAAAAAGTGGTTATTCAACATGAGGCCCGATCCAAATGACATTCTGAATCATTTTTGGTAGAGTGCAAAAAATCAATTTTCTGATGAAAAACGATGACCCCGGACCAGTCGAACGTTGAAAAAATGGTCAATATTGCTAAAATTTTAACATTTAATCTTTTGACTTTAAATGACGGTTGGATATGAATTATTACTTTTTCAACTAAAATAAGTGTGTTTAAAGTCATTTCTGTGCCTGAAATTGGTCAAAATTTGAAGCTTTTGAGTAAGCAAAACTCTGTAAAAATGGCAATTTTGGTCACTGTGAGGGTTTAAAAAGTGGTTATTCAACATGAGGCCCGATCCAAATGACATTTTGAATCATTTTTGGTAGAGTGCAAAAAATCAATTTTCTGATGAAAAACGATGACCCCGGACCAATCGAACGTTGAAAAAATGGTCAATATTGCTGAAATTTTAACATTTAATCTTTTGACTTTAAATGACGGTTGGATGTGAGTTATTACTTTTTCAACTAAAATAAGTGTGTTTAAAGTCATTTCTGTGCCTGAAATTGGTCAAAATTGGAAGATTTTGAGTAAGCAAAACTCTGTAAAAATGGCAATTTTGGTCACTGTGAGGGTTTAAAAAGTGGTTATTCAACATGAGGCCTGATCCAAATGACATTTTGAATCATTTTTGGTAGAGTCCAAAAAATCAATTTTCTGATGAAAAATGACCACCCCGGACCAGTCGAACGTTGAAAAAATGGTCAATATTGATGAAATTTTAACATTTAATCTTTTGACTTTAAATGACGGTTGGATGTGAGTTATTACTTTTTCAACTAAAATAAGTGTGTTTAAAGTCATTTCTGTGCCTGAAATTGGTCAAAATTTGAAGCTTTTGAGTAAGCAAAACTCTGTAAAAATGGCAATTTTGGTCACTGTGAGGGTTTAAAAAGTGGTTATTCAACATGAGGCCCGATCCAAATGACATTTTGAATCATTTTTGGAAGAGTCCAAAAAATCCATTTTCTGATGAAAAACGATGACCCCGGACCAGTCGAACGTTGAAAAATGGTCAATATTGCTGAAATTTTAACATTTAATCTTTTGACTTTAAATGACAGTTGGATGTGAGTTATTACTTTTTCAACTAAAATAAGTGTGTTTAAAGTCATTTCTGTGCCTGAAATTGGTCAAAATTTGAAGCTTTTGAGTAAGCAAAACTCTGTAAAAATGGCAATTTTGGTCACTGTGAGGGTTTAAAAAGTGGTTATTTAACATGAGGCCCGATCCAAATGACATTCTGAATCATTTTTGGTAGAGTGCAAAAAATCAATTTTCTGATGAAAAACGATGACCCCGGACCAGTCGAACGTTGAAAAAATGGTCAATATTGATGAAATTTTAACATTTAATCTTTTGACTTTAAATGACGGTTGGATGTGAGTTATTACTTTTTCAACTAAAATAAGTGTGATTAAAGTCATTTCTGTGCCTGAAATTGGTCAAAATTTGAAGCTTTTGAGTAAGCAAAACTCTGTAAAAATGGCAATTTTGGTCACTGTGAGGGTTTAAAAAGTGGTTATTCAACATGAGGCCCGATCCAAATGACATTTTGAATCATTTTTGGAAGAGTCCAAAAAATCCATTTTCTGATGAAAAACGATGACCCTGGACCAGTCGAACGTTGAAAAAATGGTCAATATTGATGAAATTTTAACATTTAATCTTTTGACTTTAAATGACGGTTGGATGTGAGTTATTACTTTTTCAACTAAAATAAGTGTGTTTAAAGTCATTTCTGTGCCTGAAATTGGTCAAAATTTGAAGCTTTTGAGTAAGCAAAACTCTGTAAAAATGGCAATTTTGGTCACTTTGAGGGTTTAAAAAGTGGTTATTCAACATGAGGCCCGATCCAAATGACAATTTGAATCATTTTTGGAAGAGTCCAAAAAATCCATTTTCTGATGAAAAACGATGACCCCGGACCAGTCGAACATTGAAAAAATGGTCAATATTGATGAAATTTTAACATTTAATCTTTTGACTTTAAATGACGGTTGGATGTGAGTTATTACTTTTTCAACTAAAATAAGTGTGTTTAAAGTCATTTCTGTGCCTGAAATTGGTCAAAATTGAAGATTTTGAGTAAGCAAAACTCTGTAAAAATGGCAATTTTGGTCACTGTGAGGGTTTAAAAAGTGGTTATTCAACATGAGGCCCGAT